>NC_077241.1:71100010-71403040 GCF_947179165.1 Solanum dulcamara | reverse complement strand
CGCTCTTCAACTCGTGTCTTAAGAGTTTGATACTCCTCTTCAGACTATGTCTCAGTTCGCTGCTAAGAAAAAGTTACACGATGTGCTGCATCCTATTTGATGTCACCCGCACCTGTGGTTTACTTGAGAATTCATCCCCTTGGATGCTCTCGACAAAGACTATGATAAAACTCGTTAGTAGAAAAATGTAACTCAAAGGAAAGGGTAGCGTTGTTACTGTGTCGGCATGTCAACCTCCTCCGGTTTTGACGTAGAGCAAACAAAACACATTTCCTAAGTTGATAGGGATTTATGACATATTCCTCGACTGCAAGTTGTTTCGATTTTGACGTAATATGCAATGTGTTGATATGATGTGATGTGATGATACATTAACACGATATGAAGATGGCCTTTCGACAATGGCATGGTAATGGCCCTCTCGGCAATGAGATGATAAATAATGGCTCTCTCGGCAATGATATGATAAATGATGGCCCTTTCGACAATGATATGATAAATGATGGCCCTCTTGGCAATGACATGATAAATGATGGCCCTCTTGGCAATGATAAATGATGGCCCTCTCGGCAATGATATGAAAATGATGGCCCTCTTGGCAATGATATGATAAATGATGGCCCTCTTGGCAATGATAAATGATGGCCCTTTCAGCAATGATATGATAAATGATGGCCCTCTTGGCAATGACATGATAAATGATGGCCCTCTTGGCAATGATAAATGATGGCCCTCTCGGCAATGATATGAAAATGATGGCCCTCTTGGCAATGATATGATAAATGATGGCCCTCTTGGCAATGATAAATGATGGCCCTCTCGGCAATGATATGAAAATGATGGCCCTCTTGGCAATGATAAATGATGGCCCTCTTGGCAATGACATGATAAATGATGGCCCTCTCGGCAATGATAAATGATGAATGATGGCCCTCTTGGCAATGATATTACCACCTTCGGTAATATAATATGAATAAAATAATACGAATGACCCTCATGGCGAATGATATTACCACCTTCGGTAATATAATATGAATAAAATAATACGAATGACCCTCTTGGCAAATAATATTACCACCTCCGGTAATATAATATGAATAAATAATATGAATGGCCCTCTTGGCAAATGATATTACCACCTCCGATAATATAATATGAATAAAATAGTACGAATGGCCCTCTTGGCAAATGATATTACCACCTCCGGTAATATAATATGAATAAATAATATGAATGGCCCTCTTGGCAAATGATATTACCACCTCCGGTAATATAATATGAATAAATAATATGAATGGTCCTCTTGGCAAATGATATTACCACCTCCGGTAATATAATATGAATAAAATAATATGAATGACCCTCTTGGCGAATGATATTACCACCTCCGGTAATATAATACGAACAATAAATATGAATGGCCCTCTTGGCGAATAATAAATATGAATGGCCCTCTTGGCAAATGATAAATATGAATGACCCTCTTGGCAAATGATAAATATGAATGGCCCTCTTAGCAAATAATAAATATGAATGACCCTCTTGGCAAATGATATTACCACCTCTGGTAATATAGTACGAATAAAATAATACGAATGACCCTCTTGGCGAATAATAAATATGAATGACCCTCTTGGCAAATGATAAATATGAATGGCCCTCTTGACAAATAATAAATATGAATGGCCCTCTTGGCAAATGATATTACCACCTCTGGTAATATAGTACGAATAAAATAATACGAATGGCCCTCTTGGCAAATGATATTACCACCTCCGATAATATAATACGAACAATAAATATGAATGACCCTCTTGGAGAATAATAAATATGAATCATCATATACGGCATTAGATCATCATATACGACATTATAAGGTATGCCTATTTGACGTCTTTGAGGATGGAGAATATAATTTGACGTCATTATGGATGCTTGCATTGAAAGTAACTCCTTGGCGTTTTCCTACACTCAAAAAAAAAGTAATAGACCCAATGTCTTTTTAACTAATTGACTGAGTAAAAATCTTTAGGGAGAATTTTCGAAAATATGTACAAAGTGCCTGATCACTTTGATATTAGTGTGTGAATATCATGCTCGTTTTCAAACACTTTATATTCATTTTGGCACATGGTTTGCTTTTTTTTTTTTTTTTTTTTTTTTTTTTACGGGAACAGACCCTACACGAGGCTCCCACCTCTCGTGCACAGCCAGGGGTTGAGCCGCACACCCCAAGCCTTATTATACATAAAACAGAAAAATACACGGAGGGGGACATAAACCTAACCTCCAATCCTATGGTGGTTCATAAGTCGATCATCCTACTAAGGTCAGCCAACTCATCCCCGATACAAACACACGAAAAGGAAACCTAGAAACTATGCACCTAAAGAAGAGGATTCCTCTCGATACACAGAAACTAGGAAAATATAAATAAGGGAGACTCGCCCTTTACATAAAATAAAGGAAAAATCTAAATAAAACTGGGGATGAATCCTCATAAAAGCTATATACAACAAAATTTTAGCATCAACGAGGATCATCAAATAACATGGCTAAAAATATAGCATGGAGACAAACACTGCAATTGGGCGCTCAATGCAATACTGCAACACTAGTAGTAGATCATGGAGGCTTCTTAATCCTTTTGGTCTTCCTCCGTCTAAAGCTAGGTAGGCCGGCTCTATCTAGCATGTAGTATCCTCGTGTACCCCGAGGTAGCTGCTGGAGGGTGGTGTAGTGGCCTGGAGTGGTAAGAGTGTGACTGTGCTTGGAGAGAGCATCTGCAGTGAAGTTTGCCTCCCTGTATACAGGCTTGCAAGAAAAGAAAACAAATAATTCGGAAATATCAACAAGGTCATGAGTTATCCGGTGAAGGCTCCACGGAGGTTTCGTCTGATGATTGATCCATTTAGTGATCAACTCTGAGTCGACTTCTAGGATAACGTGCTGAAAGACCTGTTGAATGCACCATTTAAGCCCATAAACTGCCGCCTCTAGTTCGGCTTGATTGTTGGTTCCCTCCCCTAAAGGTATGGCTTAGGCGAAGATGAATCTACCCATATGATCTCTTAAGATGCCACCCCCCCAATTGCCCCTGGATTACCCAACGCGCTTCCGTCAGTGTTCAGCTTAACGAAACCGTGTTGTGGTTTAGTCCACGAGACTTGAGTGATCTTCATTTCATGAGCACACTTATCTATGTAGGAAATAGTGTGGATCCAGTTCGAAGGCCAATGGATATAGGGGTACGCGATTCTAAGTAGATTAGAGATGTCTTTGAAAATGGCAAATTTCACTCTCGCCAGGCTAGAAATCTTTCCCCCGTATTTGCTCGCGCACCTATTCTTCCACAAATTCCAACATATAAATATTGGGGTAGAGTGAAAGATAAGTTTGTGAGCTTCTGTGTGGTACTTGTGAAGCCACCAGCTCATAACAAAAGGTTTGAGGGGTGTGGCTTCATGCTTTATCCCTAGGGAGTCAGAGAAGTAGCGCCAAATATTCCTAGCGAAGTGGCCCGTGTTGAAAATGTGCTCTATGGTGTCTGGACCTGGACTGTGGCAGCAATAGCATGGAGTGGAAACCTGACCGAATGCAATGATCTTTTCCTCCGTTGGCAGCTTGCCTCTAAAAGCCCTCCACAGCAAAAAAGAGCATTTAAAGGGGATGTTTTTGTGCCAAGTGTAATGGTCGGAAAGTGTCTTGGTCCTATGTTCCCTCACAAGCTGCCATGCCGAGGAGCATGTGAAGTTCCCATTGGTATTCAGCTTCCAAATGGCCTGGTCCGGTGTGTTTCCTTGCAGCTGAAGTGTGGAAGAAGTGATAAGAGGAACTAGTTGCGCTGGTGCCAATTGATTTAGCATATCGATGTTCCATTGTCCATCTATAAGAAAATCAGCCACCCTAGCATTGCTTGCTCTTCCCAACTCCTGCCTATAGTTGGCTAAGGGTCCGATACCTAGCCAATCGTCCCACCAAAAACAACATGAACCCGAGTGAATCCTCCATTGAATGTGAGGTTCGGCAATGTGTTTGTTGTGCATCATGTGTTTCCACACAAGCGACTGGCCAGAATGAAATTTTTTGATGATGGGGTTGGCTCTCTGACAGTATTTGGCTCTAAGGAACTCACCCCACAACGTTGGTTTAGCTCTAAAGATCCACCATTGCTTTAACTGGAGAGATTTGCACACATCTATAGTTCTCCTTAACCCAATACCTCCTTCGTCATAAGGGTAACAAAGTTTTTTCCATGAAGCCCAATGGTATTTTTTTTTGTTATCCTTCCACCCCCAGAAAAAATCAGCGGTGACTCTCTCAATCTGTTTGAGAGTGGTACGGGGGGGAGTAATGGCCGAAATAAGGTGAATGGGGAGCGACTGAAGTACGTATTTCACGAGTGTAGCTCTACCACCGTAGCTGAGGATTTTGGAGTGCCACCCTCTAATTCTGTTGACAACCTTAGAGACCATGTCCGTGTAGTACATGACTCTCTGCCTGCCAATGTACAGAGGGCATCCTAAGTAGGTAATGGGACTATGCTTCTGAGTGAAACCCGTAACCTGTTTCACCGTTTCCACATTGTCTTGGAGCGCACTGGGATGCATCATGAAGTGGCTCTTATTCTTGTTTATAAGCTGCCCCGATGTCTTTTCATACAGAGTCAAGGTCTTCATGATAATTTGAAGAATTTCCCTCCTTCCGGAGGAAAAGATGATAATGTCATCCGCAAAACTCAAATGATTAATCTGTGGGCCTCTTTTCTCCATATGAAAACCACGGTAGAAGTGGTAACAATGAAGACTATTCAACATTCTTGACAGCACCTCCGTTCCCAAAATAAATAAGGCGGAAGAAAGAGGATCACCCTGTTTGAGCCCTCTGGTGGAGTGGAAAAAACCATGTCTAGACCCATTAACGATAACAGAGTACCAGTTGTTAGACATGATTCGCCAAATCATATCAATAAAGGTCTCACCGAAGCCCATCCTTCTCAGTACCAGACAAGTATATGACCAGGAGACTCTATCATATGCTTTGGCCATGTCTAACTTGATAACCACGTTATCGCCAATAACAGGCTTTCGGATATCGTGGATAATCTCCTGTGCTAGCATGATATTTTCGGAGATGCTTCTTCCTTTTACAAACCCGGACTGATTGAGAGAAATAAGACTGGGGAGAATCGGAGCAAGCCTGAGGCAAATGAGTTTTGATATGATCTTATTGGTGAAGTTACTGAGACTAATGGGTCTATAGTCAGAGAGTGTGTTGGGGTGATATACCTTTGGGAGCAAGATCAAACAGGCATGAGAAAAGAACTTAGGCATAGCATACCCCCCAAAGAAAGAAGTAACCACTGCTAGTAGGTCTTCCGAAATAATCTCCCAACAAGCTTGGAAGAATTTTCCATTCATACCATCCAGACCAGCTGCAGAATTAGGATTCATGGAGAAGACTACCTGTTTCAACTCCTCTATGGTAGGCGTGGCTTGAAGGTTTTCATTCTGAGCATCTGTGATTATTCTAGGAACGTAATTCAAGATGTTCTCTGGAATCGGAGACTCATCGCCTGTAAATATTTTCTGAAAATGATCGCATGCTGCTCTAGCAATGTGTTCGTCGCCTTGAATCCACTCCCCCTCTTCGTTGGTAACCTTGTGAATGAATAGTCTCCTTCTCCTACCACGGATTAGAGCATGGAAATACTTGGTGTTAGCATCTCCATCCTTGAACCAATGTAGCTGACTTTTTTGTTTGAGAATGTTCTCTTCAATTTTAAGAAATTTGATGTATTCGGCGTTGAGAGCATGCAATTGCATCCTGTTCTCTTCATTATTGGACACTATCAGATTTTCTTCGGCACTTTTCACCAATTCTTCATATTCCTTAACCCTGGCAAAAATGTCGCCGAATTCCACTCGCGACCATTTGCTAAGGGTGGAGGAAAGTCTTTTCATTTTATGGGGGAAGGACAACATTGGATTCCCTGTCATGGGTCTGCTCCAGCAGGACTCTACAGTTTTGAGAAAAGTAGGGTTATCCACCCAACAATTCAAGAATTTAAAATATTTAATCGCAGAATCCTGCCTAGCATTCATCTCTATTAGTAAAGGGTTATGGTCAGAACTAGTAGAGGGAAGATGGGTAATTGAAGTGTGAGGCATAACGGCTAACCAATTATCGGACACCATAGCTCTATCGAGTCGCTTCCAAATTCTTTTATGCATATCTCGTTGATTACACCAAGTGTAGTCTGAGCCATGATACCCTAAATCTGTAAGGCCGCAAGCTTCAATAACGCTGATAAACTCGAAGCTTTTTCGCATGTTATAAGGGATTCCACCTAGTTTCTCATTAGTGGAGGTAATGATATTGAAGTCTCCAACTATGCACCAAGGAAGGTTAGTGGGAGCGTGGTGAAGGAGCCTATCCCAGAGTGGCCTTCTAAGAGTATCTTTACATTTTCCATAAACAAATGTCATAAGAAATGCATTTTGATGCTCTACGTGTTTCACCTCGCAAGTGATATGTTGGTCATCAACATCAATAACTTTACAATCGATATCTTGAGTCCAGAAGATCCAAATCTTGCCATTAGGATTACAAGCGGACCCATCCATACCAAGGTTGATTCTAAAGCTTTGCAGATGAGCATTGTTAGAAAAAGGTTCTAGGATGGAAATTATGGATGTTTGATGGATATGTTTGAGAGAGTTTAGTCTATCTATGACTCCTTTGGTATTGATACCTCTTGCATTCCATACAATTGTGTTAATCATTGATGGGATCTAAGGTTGTGGAGCCTAGTGTTTGGTCTACTAATAGAAGCACGAATAGTTGTAAATTTTGAATTGTGATGAATGCCTCTAGGTGATAAGCCTTGCTCACTAGCTAGTTGGTTCATCTCATCATTCGTGACCTTAGTAGTGGTCTTGGATGGAGCAGCTGTTTTAATAGACTGTTTAGTAGTCTCTCCTTCATCCTCAAATTCAACCTCACCTTGAAAGTCTTGGTCATATTCATCCTCCGAATGAATAACACCATATTCATCATCACTAGCAGGAGTTGAAGTTTGATCCTCATTGTTAGTGCATAGGATGTTGGTGGCATTTTCAGGTTGCATAAAAGGAGCTGGCTGAATATTCAAAGGGGTAAGATTAAGGGGATCTTCACAACCAAAATCTGGACTTTTTATTGGAGTGGTCTGATCTAGGAGAACATACTGTGAGCAAGAGCTTGAAACCACCTCACCATTGTTATCTTTTTCACTTGTATGAACAGTGGTTGTAGGGGTGGAGGCTGCAACTTCTTATTGCTTTTCTAGTTTCTTCTTTCTAGCTCTCTTTCTCCTTAGAGTTTTAGAGGTAGCAGGCTGATTAGAGTTGCTAGGGGTAGCTGAGAATTTCATATCATTAATGTTGTAGGTGTCTTGTTGTTTGGAGTTTGAATCTTGCACTTGGTGGGAGCAAGGACTAGACACTTGGTCACTTAAGATTGTGCTGAAACTGCAGCCAGTAGCTTGGTCATTTTCATCCCTCTCAATGTGACCAAAACTTTGCCTTTGGTGCTGAAATGATGTAAGTGTAGGAGCCATAGCTTGCACATTTTTTTCTATCAAACTGGGGGCTGAACTAGCACCCAAAACCTGCAAATTTTCCTCCAAATTTGCAGTTGAGGCCTGCCCCAAAACTTGCAGTTTTTGAGACTGCATATGGGCTGAATAACCTCCCAAACCTGAAGCTGCAATTTGACCAAATTCAATAGCAGTACCAGCAGGTCTGAAATCATGCACCTGAACAACCTGTTGAGGTTGTTTTGGGGGCTGATTTGCTCCCACATCTGCACTCACAGTAGGGGTCAGTTTGGAAGTCATTCTTTGAGCATTAATAAGGTCCATTTTGTCACTTTGCTGGGAAGAAGGATGCTGAAACATATTTGTAGTGGTAGCAGGGGCTCTAAAGTCATTCATAGGGTCAACCAAAAGATTCTCATGCAAAACATGAGACAAAACCCCCCTCTGGACACCCCATCCTGCAGGTTAGTTGGCTTCTCCTGAATACCATCCTCACCTCCATCAGCTTCAGAATCAGACAATACAGTTAAAATATTGTTCGGGGAGCCATGGGGGATTGGGAGCATTGAGTCAATACCTGGTTGTCGACCGCTTTGTCCTGTTTGCATTTTACTAACAATATCACAATTAAGATGGGGACTGGGGTCTGGGAGTACTGAGTCAATACCTGTAGTCTTGGCTTGAGTGGGTTTATAGACCTGTTGAGTGTTACTTTGTATCTTTTGGGTGTTTTGCACAGCTTGAGTCTTACCTTTGAATTTTCTTCGCTTTTGGGTTTCCCATTGGTCGTTTGAAACTTCATTCCTGTTTTGATTGGTTGAGTGCTCCTTAGCCTTGCGGCTTCCTTCTTGAGTTGAGGTGGTGGTTTCTGTTAGTGGTACCTGTTGCCTGAAACTTACAGTATTAGTTAAGACAATAGGAGTAGAGATCATACCTGTGTTTTTTGGCGACGCATCTTTCTTTGGCTCTTCTTCCTTGCCTTTGGCCTTGTTTCGTTC
The DNA here is from genome assembly GCF_947179165.1 of Solanum dulcamara. Lineage (NCBI taxonomy): Eukaryota > Viridiplantae > Streptophyta > Magnoliopsida > Solanales > Solanaceae > Solanum > Solanum dulcamara. The sequence goes on along the minus strand of NC_077241.1, from coordinate 71,394,463 downwards.
TGTATCTCTTCTGCTGATGGGGCAGGCAAGAGGAGTATGACCTTGGTGTTTGCAGTAAGTACAGTAAAGGGGCACATCTTCATATTCGATGTCCTGCCATCTTCCTTCTCTATTTGGATCATCGTTTTCGTCGAATCCAATCCATACACTTTGGATTCTAGGCTTGGTGATGTCCATTTGGACTTTTGCTTTTGCTACACTTCCCCTTGTCTTTTGCATGAAGGCCATGTCCAAGTACAACACTTGTCCCACGTCCGCAAGCAGGAGCGTAACAAATTCTTTATGGAAACAATGCCAAGGGAGTTCCGGGAGTATGACCCAAACAGGGAGAATGGGGGTTTCATACTTTGGATCGAAAGTAGGGGTCCAAACTTGAAATCTCATGAATACACCATCTATGTACATTCTCTTACTGTCTAAAACAGTAGCTCTATCATGTTCATTGTCAAGATCAATATATATATGTCTAGAATTAAAATGGGTGATCTTGACCTTGCCCCTAAGTTCAGTTTGAGTAATGAACTTTTTTCGTATTACCACCATCTTTGGCATTGGGCTGTAAAACTTGCCTACGAGAGTATACTTACATGATTCAGCCATCTTAATCATGTAGTCTTCTCTCTTAAACATGATAGCCGGACAACCTTGTTTTGTCACCCTTTTTGGGGGTGTTAGGTCAATTCTGGTTGTAGGCTCAGCTTCTTTGGCTCTTAGTCTTGTAGCCATGGATTGCTTTGCTATAGGGGGTGGAGGGTGGTTTGTGGTGGTGGGTTGGTTGGTAGGGGGATTAGTCTTAGGAGGTAGCGCGGTGGGGGTTAAGGACACTACCAGATTTTTAAAGTTTTTCGAGTTGAATTTTTGGAAATTGGATGAAATGGGAGGGAATTCTGAAACGGGAGGATGGTTGGTACGTTTGGGATTAGTGGAAATGCTAGGATTGCTTGGGGTGGTGATACAATCAACCAAAACAGATTCGGGCACGAGAAGACTGTTTTCGGCCCTATTTGTGCAAGTTGGAATTTTAGAATTTGAGTTCGGGGTGCCTAAAAATTGGGATTTTTGATTTTTGTCATTCGTAATGGTATGTGGGTCGTTTTGGGATTGCGAATTATTTTGGGCGTTCACCGGAATAGCGATTCCGGTGGGTTTTTCAATAGTTTCGACACTAGTTTCGATGATGGCCTGATCAACATGTTTCCTATTGTTAGGATCCTTAACAGTTTCCTTGTTTTGAATTCCTTGCGACTGATTCTTTTCATGACCACTTTGATTGATAACTAAGGGAGTTTGAGTTCTATCATTCTGATCATTTCTTTTGTCATTGGTCATAGCTATAATATTATTCCTAGCAGTAGAACCATAAGTCATTTGTTCGAGTGTATTCACAGGTAGTTGACCATCAACATTATTGTTAACATAATGAAATTGTTCATATTGAGAGAAATTAGTGGGTTGAGAGGACTTATCTTGAATTTCCGTTGACGACTTACTATTACATTCCTTCTCCGTACCTTGAATTTCTTGAGTTTGTGCTGGAGCATGATCATAGTGATCACACGGTTGTATTCCATTCAATTGTTGCTATACTTGGTCCTGAAAGTTAATATTTTTCGAAAACTGACCTGCTGAACCTGCAACTTCGTGGCTCCTACTGTTCTCAGAGGCCCAAGGGATATTCGAATCCAATAGAGGTGATTCGAAGTGGCGCTCTGAGCTTAGGAGAGGCGCATCAAGCTGAGGAACATTCTGGTATAACTTTTGTTTAAAATGGGTCGCCTGAGCAGCTGCGCCGACACCACTTTCTTCACCGGCGATGATTTCTCTAGTGAAGATTGTTCCTACAGCTGCGCCATGACCTTGTGAGTAACCTTCAGTAAGTTCGATGGTTCGAATCTCTCCGGAGACGCTTTGAATATAAAGGCACGACGGCGGCGACTGTGACCGGCTCCTTTCAGTAGCTGCCATGTCTTGAATCTCGCCTAAAGTTGTTCGATTTTGGAGGCGCATTTCAGGCGACTCAGATGTAGTTCTCACATAAATCGCCTGATGATTGCTCCCAATTTGATTGGGAAAATGTTGTGCATTTTGAATCAATCCAACCTCACTTGAAATTGCATTTTCAGTATCTTTTTGCAGATTCAAAGTGGTATTAGCTGGATTAGAGGATGAGGCTTGTTCTGGTGGTCTGGGAAGCTCCACCGGCGGCGGTAAGGCCATTCCGGCAGACCTGATATTGTGAAGGTGTGTTGGATGAACAGTAGAGAGATTTAGGGTTGTAGAGAGAGAGACTATCTCACACATGGTTTGCTGGATATTTGAAAGAGGCGTTGTTGTTCATTTTTTGAACGTCTCCTTTTCGTCTGACGAATCATGGTGATAAAATCATCATTTTGGAAACTCTTTGTTCTTTTAACTTCTTTGTATTTGCCGAAAGGAGGGATACGGTGGTCTTTTATAAATCTGCATCCACAGAAAATTGTTAGTTTTGAATGAATTGATCTGTGTTGAGTTCTCCATTTGTCTTCTCCATGTCTTGCTATGATCGCTTGCTCTGATTCCCCACTTCTTGATAGATATAAGACAAAATATTTCTATGTAAAAAATATTTGATGTATTAAAAGCTTTAATAAAGATGAATTTTAAAAAAGCAATTTGAGAAGGGTTACTGCCAGATGTCATGTCATGCATAGCTCAAACGAACATCCTTGATTCGAAACCTTGAGCATGTTTGCTAGCTTGTTCAAATAGTTGAGGATATTTGAAGGTTGAAGCTGCGAAGTTCTCACATAACTAGAAAGTTTTGTAATTGACTTTGAACTCTGATGGTGCTGGAGATTATTGAGGTTGACATTGACCCTCCAACAATGTCAGGGATCATTCGAGGCCAACCTTGAACTTTGAAGTTAAGTAAAACCTTCTGATGATATTAGATAAAATTTTTGAGGTCATCCTCAAAAATTTCTGTCCCAGTTAGATGTCTTGGTAAATATCATACTACCAATAAGATTTTTGCAGAATTTTTGAGGTCCTATCAAAAATTCTGTCCCAATTACTTTTCTGATACACCTCAGTCTTGTTTTCTCTTGTGAAGAGATCTTTCTTTGAAATTTTGAGTCCCTCTCAAAATTTCTGTCCCAGTTTCTATCATTAATAGAGAACTTACGGGAGATATGACCGAACCGTTGTGGTGCCTACGTATCCCGTTGAGACAGGAATCAGGTCAAACGTAGTTCCCCCTTCTCGGGAGATAACTAAGGAATAGGGATTTTTAATAATAAAGTGACCGAAGCCGACATAGACCGCCTACGTATCTCATTATTGAGAATTCAGGTCAAACGTAGTTCATTCAAATATGAGGGCTAATTTTAAAATAAACAAACATAGAAACGATTACAAGCAAACGACACAACTATAAAATATTGGACCTTCAAACATAGTATCTCTTGACGGCATCTGAGTTGATTGGCTTTGGCCACTCTTGGCCATCCATTTCGGACAATATTAAGGCACCTCCAGACAACACTTTGCGAACCATGTATGGTCCTTGCCAATTTGGCGCAAACTTTCCCTTATAATCATTTTGATGTGGAAAAATGCGTTTAAGAACCAACTGGCCAACTTCAAACATTCTTGGTCTCACTCGTTTGTTAAAAGCACGAATCATTCTTTATTGGTACAGTTGACCATGGCAAACGGCAGTCATCCTTTTTTCATCAATCAAAGCCAAATGTTCAATTCGATTGCGGACCTAATCAGCATTACTCAACTCAGCTTCTTGCATGATTCTCAACGAAGGTATTTCCACTTCGGCAGGAATTACGGCTTCCGTCTCATAAACTAGCAAGTATGGGGTTGCCCCAATTGATGTTCGGACAGTCGTTCGGTAACCTAACAAAGCATATGGCAACATCTCATGCCACCCTCTATGGTTATCAATCATTTTCCTCATGATCTTTTTGATGTTCTTGTTGGCAGCTTCTACGGCTCCATTCATTTGAGGACGATATGCGGTTGAGTTTCGGTGATTAATCTTGAATTGTTCACATATCTCTTTCATCAAATAACTATTGAGATTTGCTCCATTATCAGTAATGATGGAATCCGGTATTCCAAATCTACATATCATATTATTTCGAACGAAGTCTGCTACTACCTTCTTCGTAACTGATTTATACGAGGCTGCTTCCACCCACTTGGTGAAGTAATCAATAGCAACTAAAATGAACCTATGTCCATTAGAGGAGGATGACTCTATTGGACTAATGACATCCATACCCCAAGCCACAAATGGCCAAGGAGAACTCATGACATTAAGTTCGTGAGGAGGTACTGAAATCAAATCACCGTACACTTGACATTGATGACATTTTTGCACATACTTACAACAATCATGCTCCATAGTCATCCAAAAATAGCCAGATCGAAGGATCTTTTTTGCCAAGGTAAGCCCATTCATGTGAGTTCCACAAACTCCCGCGTGAATCTGTTCGAGAAGCTTCGTAGCTTCAATAGCATCGACACATTTGAGAAGACCCATATCTGGAGTTCTCCTATAAAGGATTTCTCCACTTGGAAAGAAATTGTTAGCCATCCGGCGTATTGCTTTCTTCTGATTGAAAGTCGCATTCTCTGGATAAGTTTCAGTTTCTAGATACCTCTTTACGTCAAAATAGCAAGGTTTCCCATCTGGTTCTGCTTCGACATGCGAGCAGTGAGCGGGTTATTCTTTCAAATATATCTCCACAGGATTAATGTAACTTGTATCTGGATGTTTGATCATTGAGGAGATAGTAGCAAGAGCGTCAGCAAATTCGTTCTGCAACCTTGGGGTATGCCTAAACTCGATCTTGCAAAATCTTTTACATAACCTTTGCACTAACTTCACGTATGGCACAATCTTCAAATTCTTCACAGCCCACTCCCCTTGAACCTGATGAATTAGCAAATCTGAATCTCCTATTACCAACAACTCTTGAATGTCTTTATCGACCGCCATCTTTAGACCCATGATGCATGCTTCATACTCAGCCATGTTGTTCGTGCAACGAAATCGGAGTTTGGCTGCCATAGGGTAATGTTGGCCAGATTCCGATATTAGGACTGCTCCAATTCCACTTCCTTCATGATTCACTGCCCCATCGAAAAATACTCTCCAACCAGTGTATGCTTCAGAGATATTTTCTCCTACAAATAATACCTCTTCTTCAGGAAAATAAGTTCTGAGCGGTTCATACTCTTCGTCTACTGGATTTTCTGCGAGATGATCCGCTAAGGCTTGTGCTTTTATCGCCTTTTGGGTCACATACACAATATCAAACTCACTCAACAACATCTGCCATTTTGCCAATTTCCCAGTGGGCATCGCTTTCTGGAAAATATACTTCAAAGAATCCATCTTGGAAATGAGCTATGTAGTGTATGGAGACAAGTAATGTCTCAACTTTTGAGCAATCCAGGTTAAAGCACAACAAGTTTTCTCCAAAAGAGTGTAACGAGCCTCGTATGGAGTTAAATTCTTGCTTAAGTAGTAGATTGATCGTTCCTTCTTCCCCGTCTCATCATGCTGGCCTAGCACGCATCCAAATGCATTATCCAAGACAGACAAATATAGCAATAATGGAACTCCTTCCCTCGAAGGAACTAGCACTGGTGGATTAGACAAGTAACTTTTGATAGCCTCGAAAGTTGTCTGACATTCTTCAGTCCATTTTGTCAATGCATCTTTTTCAGTAGCTTAAAGATAGGCTCACAAATCAATGTGGATTGAGCTATAAATCGACTGATGTAGTTCAACCTTCCCAAGAAACTCATCACTTCCTTCTTAGTCTTTGGTGGAGGTAATTCTTGAATCGCTTTGATTTTAGAAGGATCAAGCTCGATACCCCTTCTACTGACTATAAACCCCAATAACTTACCAGCTGGCACTCCAAAAGCACATTTAGCGGGATTTAATTTTAGGTTATATTTGCGCAAACGATCAAAGAATTTTTTCAAGTGAGTCAAATGACCCTCACTCTCGCGGGATTTGATAATGGCATCATCCACATATACTTCAATTTCTTTGTGAATCATATCATAAAAGATGGTTGTCATGGCTCTCATGTAAGTAGCCCCAGCATTTTTGAGACCAAATGGCATTACTCGATAGTGATACACACCCCACGGTGTGATGAAGGCTGTCTTTTCTGCATCTTCTTCATCCATTAGAATCTGGTGATAACCTGCGTAGCAATCCATAAATGACTGCATCTCATGCTTGGCACAATTATCAATAAGAATGTGGATATTTGTCAATGGAAAGTTGTCTTTAGGGCTAGCTTTGTTCAGATCTCTATAGTCAACACAAATTCTGATCTTGCCATCCTTCTTAGGGATTGGAACAATGTTGGCTAACCAAGTCGGATATTTTGTCACTTCCACAACTCCAGATTGAATTTGCTTGGTAACCTCTTCTTTGATCTTCAAACTTAAATCTGGCTTGAATTTTCGAGTCTTTTGTTTTACTGGACCGCAATCCAGATTTATCGGCAATTTATGAGATAAGATGTCTATACTCAAACCTAACACATCATCATAAGACCAAGCAAATATGTTGATGTAATCTCCAAGCAAACTGGTAAGTTCTTTCCTCTGAGATTTTGTTAAATGGACATTGATTCTGGTTTCCTTGATACACTCAGCATCTCCCAGATTCACAGCCTTAGTTTCCTCTTGATTTGGCTTGTACTGATCCTCAAATTGTTTCAAACCCTTGGCGAGGTGTTCAGGTATGGTAGCCTCTTCATCATAATCTTTGAACTCATCACCATCTATCTCATCTTGTTCATTTAGCTTGTGACATGACATGATATTGGTAGGTTTTAAGTTATTTTTACTGAAATCAAAAGCAAACAAGGTCAGATAAGTAAAATATAGACCGATAAACAAATAACAAGTAAAATTTACAATAAAGGAGGCCTTCATTTACCAAAATAAATACAAATTTTGGCCATGATCGTGGGTTAATCTGCCTTTTTTCAAACATTATAAAGGTAACTTAAAGCATAAGAAAATAGAAACAAACGAAGGGTGGGTCTCGGGCCTCCTCCGGACTACCATCGATTTAAAAATAAGCAGATAATATGTCTTTATCTACCAAGATGAGTGAGGGACTAAGAGCGGTGCAGACATCCAATTAGACAGTTGCTCCTCTAGCTCAGCATGACGGATGCTCGATGTCCCCATTTCTTCCTCTAAGATTGCGTCAATTTCTTCAAAAAGATCCCAAATTCCTTCCGCAAGATCGTCATCATTGATACATTCTTGCACTGGAAATGACATATACAAGTGAGGTATTGGCCTAGCGAGTACCCGATCAATCTTTCTATTTATCACATCTGCCTCGTCGTCTTCTGTAGGGTCATAACCCAAACCATACTTTAATCATTTATTGGAAATCTGAATAGGCTCGATGATTCCTTGGAAGTACTTCCCCAATCCAAAACCTGGTTCAAAACCATTTTGGAGCATGACAGTGGTTATCATTTTATAAACAGACGGCATAAGAGGTTATGGGGCCGAATCGTCATCAGTAGCATTCACCAGCTCAACCGTATAAAAATCAGTACCTCTGGTAATATCATCAATAATTGATGCACAACTGTTTGAATGCCTCCCCTCACCATAAACAACCACCTCCCGGTCATTCTTTATGAACTTTATCATCTGGTGGAGAGTAGAGGGAACGGCTCCAGCCATGTGGATCCATGGCCTTCCTAACAGTAGGTTGTAGCTGGTGGTGATGTCCATCACCTGGCACTCTATAATGAAATCAACAGGCCCTACTTGAATATCCAAATTCACAGCACCTAATGTATTTCTTTGACCATCATCGAAAGCCCTTACATTAACTTGGTTCTGTCGGACTTTCCCTAAATCAAAGTTCAACTGTTTGAGAGTTGACAAAGGACAAATGTTAAGACCTGATCCATCATCAATCAATACATGATTCATGATCTTTTCCCGACACATAACAGTGACATGAAGAGCTTTGTTATGCATTATACCTTCGAACGGTAATTCTTCATTGTTAAAACTGATGCGGTGTCCCTGAACAACTCGACTCACCATAGCGGCCAGATTATCTCCATCTGTGCCCACAGGTACATAGGTGTCATCCAAAGCTTTCATCAAAGCATGTCTGTGCTGTTGTGAGCTCATCAACAATGCCCACACTGAGATTTGGGCAGGTACTTTCTCCAGATGCTTCACTATAGAATACTTTTTTGGCTGCATTTTCCACCAAAACTCTTCAGCCTCAGCTTCACTGATCGGTCTCTTTTGTTGATCTTTCTTATTCCATCCTTGAGCCAATTCTTCTGGGGTGTAGCACCTACCAGACCGCGTCATTCCTTGAGTTGCTGCAGTCTCGATCACAAACTTCTTTTGGTTAGGAATTTCTTTCGGCACCAAAGCAACAACCTTTTGAGGTGTCAAAATAACAAAATTTGATTTCTCCTTTATGCTTAGTGAAGCCACAACCATTTCAAGGTTGTTAGTATAGGTTGGGACTATGGCCTTTGTTACACACCAATTTTCTTCCATCTCAATCATGTTAATATTAACCCCTCCATGATTCGGTAAAGGATTACTATTGATATTAGGGGCGGCGGTTTGGAGAGTAACGACCTCACGATTAATTAAAATCCTGAATCTTGTGCTTCAAATTGACACAAGTTTCAGTATCATGCCCGACACTATTGGAATGATACGCACATGTTTTGTCAGCTCTGAAGAACCTAGAGCTTGTATTAACCAGTTTAGGTGCAATAGGGTGAATAATACCTGCGTCTCTCAATCTTTCAAACAACTTAGTTCGACTCTCCACCAGAGGAGTAAAATTCCTGGCGGGCCTATTTTCAAAATTGGGTTGGGAAAGGTTGTAATTATTTTGCGGGGTGGTGGCACATGGCGATAACTCGAATGATTTTGGCGGGAAGGTGCAGGAGTTTGGAATCTTGGATACGGTTGGGTTTGGTAACTTGGTTGTGGAGTTTGGTAGTTTGGCGGGGTGTTTTGGTAATGTGGAGCTGGGTAATTAGAAGGTGGAGTTTGATGATTGTGAAATGGGACTTGGTCATTTGGGTATGGGGTTTGGTAACTGGAAGGTGGGGTTTGGTAATTCAGTTGAGTGTAGTAAACTTGATGTGAATTTTGTGGACCTCGTGAATAGGTCTTGAAAGTTGTGGATTTTCCTAGCTTGCTGTTGGCGAACCCCCTCCTTTCAGGTGTGTAGGAGATGGTAGATACATCCTCTCTCTTCTTTTTAAACAATCCCGATGACCCTGTTGAGGAGGCTACACGGGCTACCTTTCCGGTCTTGAGACCATCCTCGATAGTCTCACCTATCTTGACTATCTCAGCAAATTTTGCTCCAACGAGCAACATTAATCGTTCATAGTATTCAGGCTCTTGCATGCATACAAATACTTCCACGATCTCTTTCTCTATCATGGGAGGTCGAACTCTAGCGGTCTCTTTCCTCCACCTGTATGCATACTCGCGATAACTTTCAGTGGATTTCTGTTTGATCTTCTCCAAAGAATATCGATCAGGAACGATCTCCACGTTGTACGCAAACCTCTCGATAAAATCTCTGGCCAAAGCATTCCAATTAGACCATTGTTTTATATCTTGGGCGCTGAACTATTCCAAGGCCTCTCCACTTAAACTTCGGCTAAAAGGCCGCATTAGCAAAGCTTTGTTCTTCCCAACTCCTACTAGTTGATCACAGTACGCTCTCAGATGAGCCAAAGGATTTCCAGTTCCTCCAAAAGTATCACATTTTGGTACTTTGAACCCCTCAGGAAGGTCCAAATTTGGATGGATACATAAATCTTCATAATTTAGTCCTACAACATCAGGAGTGTAATGAAACTCCTTCATAGCTTTCATGATCTCCTCTTTCATGTTCCATTTGGTTGTCTCTTCCTTCGCCCTCCACTCTCTTTCTTGTTCCTCATAGTGATTAAGTTTAGAACCATTGGCATAGGGTTCATTTGGGATTAGGATTTGGAAAGCTGTCTTTTGAGGCAAGAGAGGGGTGAATGGGGGATTTTGTGTGTTTTGAGGAGCTTGGTAATTTTGGGGACATATCTGTCGGTTAGTATGTTGGTTTTGATGATGGGAAAAGGTTTGTGGATTGTTAACATTTTGGCTTTGTGGGGGGAGACAAGCTTGAGGGTTGGTATTTTGTGGGGGAGGGAAGGTTGGAGGGCCGGTACTTTGAGGATGAGGTGGCGCTTGGTAGGAAGCGGTGGCATGATGGGGATTTGAGGCAGTGAGGTCAACAATGAAGGTATTTTGAGAGGGGTTTAAGAGTGGGTTTTGAACATGTTCCGTACTTGAATTTGGAGAAGGGAAATGGAATGGAGGCCTTCCCTCGCCTGGAACCGGGGTGTTGGCGGCAATAGCCAGATTTGATAACTCTCGATTTTTTTGTATCTCAACTCTCATTTCGGCGATTTGTTGCACCAACTGTGCAATCAGCTCATTTTGTTCAGCGATGACCGGGTCTGTCACAACAATATCCGTTAAACCTGCGTTGTCATTATTGCCAGTCATTTTCCTTTTCCGTTCTAACAGATTTTGATCGGGGAAGGAATCTTTAGAAGCTTTTGATCTCGTGAAATAAGGGTGCTCGGCCAGTTTATCAACACAGATCAATTCTAAATACCTTGATAAGATAAAAACAACTCAACAACAAATATGTTATTCTTTGCTCATAACATGTAATGCAATATATCACATATAATAAGATAAATATATACATAACACACATAAACAGTTATTGCGTGTCCTAAAAACATAAGTTGCCCTTTTATGCCAAAGGGTAGGCCTAGCGGATTTGAAAGATGTATGCGAACATTTAAACCATTCCATTACCCCGAGATACCAAAAGAGGCAGAAACGAAATAAAACATGAGATTTTAAGAGGAATACAAAAAGCAAAAGAGGCCCACGCAGGGGTCATTTCAGAAAAGTGCATCAAAATAAAATACGTAAAGGCAAACCCACGCAAGGGCGAATAATTGAGAATACATGGAATGAAGCCCACGCAGGGGCGAAACTACCGAGGTGCTTCCGACGGTCCTTCTTCCCCTCGGCTCCTCTTTGTTTGACTTATGGCTTGACGAAGCGTATACTGAGCCATTAACCAATAACCGTCATACCAACGCCCCTTCTCTTCCCAAGTTTGAGACCTTGTGCTCTCTTTCCTCATTTCCATCCAAGTATCTAAATCTCTCAGATTACCCCTCAAGTCTTCCAATTCTTGGGTTAGGCTTCCAATAGTATGTCAGTGGGTTTCTATAGTATGCTTGTCCTCCTTTTGTTTTTTGGAGGAACGCCTTGTGTATTTCCCATGCTTCTTTTTTGACTTGTTCCAATTCAATCTTTGCTTCTGACTCTTTATCTTCAATACTGCGATAAATGTCTGGAACTAAGAATGAAATACCTTGGATGGTGTTGCTTAACCACCTTTTGTATCCTTCCACGTATCCGGCGTTGAATCGGTCTTCGGCAAGAGTACCTTCAACCAATTTTGGGGAATTATTCCATTCTCTCAATATATTCCCCGCATTTGGGACTTTTTCATCTCCGTGGTCAAACACATAAATACTGGGATGCCCCATTAGAGGTATGATTTGCTTTCTCCCAAACTGCCTTATAACCCTGATAGGTGCATATGGTCGAATACCTCGGATGCCCGAGAGCGGCAAAAATGGATGTTTATGGCCTCGTATCATGATTTCCTTTGAAATGAACCTGCTGAACATCCATTGTATGTCATCGTCTTTTAACCTATAGAATATTCGGGCCCATTCTATTTTGGTTCTTCTTCTATTGAGATCCCCCCAATATAACTCATGTTTAAAACCTAAGAGATGGTCCCTATTGTCTAGAATAGTGAGCTCTTGAGTTCCTTCTACCTTGAGTAAATGACTCATTATCCACCATTGGAGGAGCATATTACATCCTTGAAAGTAATGATGCCCGTTCCTGCACCTTCCCAAGGCGCGGTACACATCAACTAAGATAGTAAGTGCAAGTGGGTAATAATTTACTGCTCCCTGACTAATAAGTCCATGGAAGGCGGTGTGAGCAAACATGATAATCCTAGTGTTGATAGAAAGGCTCGGGCCCTGAGGAAATACCATGATTCCTAATAGTGCGATGGCAAATGCTAGCGGTCGTGTCTTATCCCATTCTATATATGACTGGAAATCCTGATTAAAAGTTATGTAGAAATCTGTATGTCCAAATCGATTGTACAGATCCCTAAAAGCAACGCTTGATCCATGCACCCAATCAGCTCGATCCCTTTTCAACTTGAGGAATTTGATAATATCTTCAGCAGTTGGCTTATTGGGAATCAGAATGTTCTCTTCTTTTTTGACCCTTCTCTTTAATCCTGTGCCGACGGTGTCTATAGCATCTCGAATTTCCTCAATTGTCGGTGTGATTTCTACAGTCCAAAAGCGAAATACCATTTTTTCATTATCCCAGTATCCGGTGAGGGCTTCGATCAATTCAGGCCAAGCGGGCATTTCCAAGAGTGATGGCAATAGTCCCATGTGCCGATTAAGTGTCTTTTTGTGGTCTCTATTGAGATTGTTCCACCACGTTTTAAGATTCAAAGGCTCTTCTAAGACCATGTCGAATTTGAGAGAATTAGCCATACCTACAAAACCGAATACTGTTAGCATCTCCCCCCCCCCATGGGTAAAAGTTTGGTTGCACACATACATCTTTCAAATGCCACATAAGAATGATATGTCTTTAGGTTATGGACCTTAGACATGATTTGGCGGTTTTACTAATGGACTTAATACACCTTGGGTATTAAGACATCTAAGGCTAATGCTTAAATAGGGATTTTGGTTTCGCTCTACGCTAGATAGACTAGAATGGGCTTTGAAAAGAGACTAGATACCCGAGTCGGACAAACTGCGAGCTGAATATAATAAACGGCGTTGGACGACCACGAACCAACTACCCGTTTATTATTTCAAGAAGTAATGGTTATTTTCTGAAGAAACAGCCGCAGATGACCACGTAACTGTCCTTAATCCTAATGCAAACTATTTGCCATTTGGCAGAATTAATGCCATGAAGTGCAACAATTATAATTTGTAAAATTTAAACAAACAAAATCAAATAAACATTATTACAAATATAGTCAAATACTCATATCTAATGGTTAGAACCTATTAAATTCCCCAGTGGAGTCGCCATTTCTGTTATGTCAAAACATGGATGAGAGTTTAAAATCAATTTCATCTTTTTAGAAAAAAAATAATCAATTTTAGTATAAGAGGAGTCGCCACTTAATTTTTTAAAGAAATTAAGAAAACTTAATTTAAAAGACACTAACAGATTTAAGTCTTAAAAATTTAGAAAAAAGAGTACGAGGTTCATATTACTATTTTAAGAAGGTTTTAGCACTAAAAATAGCCGCTAACATACAGTTGTCCAACGACATAAATCATTTGACTATTTAAAGATATTTAAAGAAAAGACACTCAACTTCGTTTTGATTTGAAAATACTTTGAAATATTTTGAAAGTAGAATTTGTGGTCAAAATGACCAAGAAAAAGAAAATAATATTATGTATCATTTAGGTAAAATCATTTTTTTAAAAAGGGCTAAATTAGTCATAAGAGAAATGACTCTTTTTAGGGGGGTTTAATAAGTTAAACCTATCTACAATTAACATCTAAGCAAAAATAAATAACGTAAATACATAAATAATTATTACAACCCAAATTAAATATAGATGAATGAAGTAATGAAAATCTGGCCCGACACTTAGTTTCTGTACGTCTGAACTAAGAAGTTGGGCCACCTGCATTTGGGGGTGGGGCCTTAGGCCCAATTTTCTTTGTATACAGTGTATACAACTACTGTAGAGTGTGTATACACCAAGTGTATATATCCGGTTATCTTGTATATCAGTTTCCTTTTCCAGAATATCCGAGACTGACTCGATGAGAGAAATTTGAGCCTCCATGGCTCAAAACTCAGAAATGCATAGAGGAAAGATGATCCACAAGGGACTCGGGTAGAGTTCACATGTAACAAAATAAAATCACATTAGCTAAGTAACATGAGATAGAATTATTCTAACACATTTAAAGAGAATGAACAATCACTAAACCACTCAATATATTCGAATGTAATCAAACATAAACAATACTTGATCATTCAAAATTTAATTAACTAATGAGACAAATTAGGTGTTTCATTCAACAGCTATTGGAATGTTATAACGAGAATAAACCATAAATACAATTATTAAATTTACATGGAAAGTGGGAGCAGTGAGATATCCTTCAATTTCATTATAAATAATAAATCATTTAGCAAGTTTAACATTTCAATGACTAAAAGACAATCATAATTTAATTATCAAAAGGTTCACAGTAAACATATGCTTAAGTAGTTATCATCCTTATCTTCACAACACATTTCGATAATCTAAACATGATAGATTTAGCCATTGTTTTTTCAACTTAGCAAGTAATTAAATGGAGAAATTGATAGTTTATATACTTGATTAAGATACCCATTAAAATTCTGAACTACCACAATGATAATCAAAACATGCATATCATTTCAGGATGCTAAACCAAACTAAAATCAAATAAATTATACCCAACAAATAACTTCATGATTTAAATAGCTACTAAACTAATGATAAGCAAATGATATATGACCTTAGGTTCGACATTATGAGATTACATTCAAATTGTTGTCACAGTAAAATGGCAAAATAGAGTAAACGAGTATGCAGACCAAAACTTTAGACGAGCATAAGGCTTAAACGGATTGGTCCTGACAGAAGAAAAATGTTAAACCAATTTGAACAAGAATCCGGAGTCATTAACAGGAGCGAGCTTAAACAGCGACAAACTCAAGACAAATTACAATCTAAAAATTTAAACTTGAACTACAACAGTAACATAGTAGACTTAAGACATACCATAATCTAAAATATAAATAAGGTAAGAGCAGAATCATACTATAGCGAATGAAGCTAGAACTAAGCTCAAAACAACGAGAGAGAGTGGAGATTTAAATGTGAATCGAGATACTTAACACTTCCTTATGATAGCAACAAGAACAAAATACATAATTTATATTCAACTAAAATATAACAAAGCTACTGAAATAAAAATCTCTAAGGAGAAAAACTAAGATTTAATTCAAATTTCAGTCCAAACCCACAACATATTTACAAGCAATACAAGAATAAACGTAACTAGAATGAACCAAAAATAGAAATGAGTTTACCTTTTTTGGAGCAGCGAACTGGAAACGAGAACGAGCTAGCCGTGTTTGAGCTTCCGCCACCACAATTTCAACTCGAGGAGTAGAGAATAACGAATAGGGTTTTCAATTATCGTCCTTGGTTTTTTTTCTAAATTTTTTGTTGTTCTATCTTCTGTCTCCCCTCAAAAAAAAATCTCCTCCCAACCAAGAAATAGTCCGATCTTTTTTTTTTGAGGAAAAGATCATTCTTCCTTTCAAAAATCTGAGGTTGTACCGTTTTTTAATTGTTTGGGGATGGGTAAATGCTTATTTTTATGTTCTAATGGCTGAATGGGATTATGGGGGTATATAATTAATATTAGGAGAAGTAGGCGTGGGGGACAAAAGGGAGATGGGAATGTGCAATCATATTATATATATATATATATATATATATATATATATATATATATATATATATTCAGATTGGCATATAAAATTTAATAAATTAAAAAAGTTAACTCTTAATTTTTTTGACAATCAATTGTGTAATTGGAAGACCGTTACATTTAATTATGTTATATTATTATTTAATGTGATCGTTTATATCATTGTATTTTATTTAATATATATTTTTTATTATTATTTTAATAGGAAGGATGGACGGAAATATTATTTATTGTTATTATTATTATTATTATTATTATAAGAAGGGATGACGGAAATTTTATTTATTATTTACTTATTTTATAAGAAGGGATGGTTATATTAATATAGTAGTGTTGGGGTATGGGTATTGTAATATTTAGTAGTGTTAGAATACGGGAGGGACACATATGAGTTTTCCGAAAAGGGTGGGAATATTGTATGGGTTAGAGTTAGTAGTATGGGATGGAGAATATAATAATGTAAGGAGTGGTTAGATGTATTTAAAATGGTTATGGCTACAACAAAAAATAATTAACCTAATCATAAAATAATTAATTCAAAAAATAAAAGTTGTTAATTTACGAAATAATTTATAAATAAAATAAAAAAATAAAAAAATTAATATAATCTTTATTTTTAAATCAATTTTCAATAATCCTAAAAGATAATAATTATACAAACCATATACATTATCTTAAAATAATAAAATGATAAAACTACTAAAAATAACTAAAAAAATATTTTAGTATTTTACTAAAGTGATTATTTTGAATTGCTTAAAAAATCGAAAAATTTTGATAGCTAATTTACATTGCGGATGGTCAAAATTGGGTGTCAACAGTTATCATAAATTGTCTTGAGGTTGAAATTGTTGGTTTTTATGTATAATAAAAACAATATTACTTTCAAAGTAAAATGAGGTATTCTTCTTATATGAGTTTAATGAAATTGTATGTTGAGCTAAATGAGGATTTGGAGCAAGGTGGTTGATGATGATGTGAATGATGTTTATCTTTAATAAAGGCAAAATGATTGATGAAGAGGTTATGTTGATGATGATGTTTGATATGAAATGGATTGGAGTTTAATGTGACTACATGATATGTGGTTTGCATAATTTGATTTGATTGGAGTCATATGAGTATAAATGATTGTTTGAGAAGGAGTTTTAAATAAATGATTTGTGAATATTTTTGCATAAATTATTTATACACTATTTTGAATTTAAAGAATGATTATTTTCATCTTTGATTTAAAAAGAGTTTAAGCATTAGTTGAGTTTGAGAAGTCTTTTAATTATTTTTGAACATGAGTATTTTGAGTATAAACGAGTTGAGTATTTTATATTTAAAATGTCTATTTTGAGATTGAGTTGAGGATTTGAAATTATGTTTTTAAAGACATCTAATATTTTCTTCATTCATTGAGTTGAGATGGTATCAAATTTTAAAAAATAGAGTTTGATGATTGAGATGAGTTGATTGTGAATGAAGGTCCAATGAGACCAGATTGAATGAGTTTTGAAAAGAGTCCAATAAGACTAAATGAGTCGATTTGAAAGAGTCCAATGAGACTAAATTTTACTCACTTGATAGATATGAGCATATTGAGTTTTGGGAGGAGTATCGAACACCGAATTGGGTAAGATTATAGTCCATACTCGAACCAATAAACTACGTCGCCAAATGTAGGAGAAGATTGGACCGTTAAAGTCGGATGATTCCTAAATTACTGTCCTGACATGATAGGACTTGATTGGTTATGGATCCATGATTGTTGATTCGTTCTTACCCTGACAAGGTATGAACGGACGTGGCAACAATGTCGGCTTGTTGTACTATCACTCGCTCATATGGTAATAGTTGTCGGTTAGAGAAACTTCCAAATTGAGTGGATTATGCATGATATGATTGGTTTGATTGATATTGTTGATGATTGAGCTGGATTGTATAACATTACTAAATTCTAATTTGCATATTTATTGAGTTGAGTCTTTTGACTTGATTGTTGAGTTGATTGTATATGATTGGATTGGATTAGATGATATGTGATTGGATTGTACATGATTGGATTGGATTAGATGATAGGTGATTGGATCGTACATGATTGGATTGCATCTGATGAAATATGATTGGATTGGAGTTGATGGTGTATGATTGGATTGCATATGATTGGATTGGATTATATATGATTGGATTGGATCAGATTGTATATGATTGGATTGGATCGGATTGTATGTGATTGGATTGGACCGATTGTATATGATTGGATTGGATCGGATTGTATATGATTGGATTGGATCGAGTGATTTGAGTGAATTATATTGTATATGATTGGATTGGATTGGACGGTATGTGATTAAATTGAATTGGATTGTATATAAGTAGTCTCTGTCTAAACCGTATTCCTACTTTAGACTTATGACATCTTGATTGAGTATTTCTTATCTTTATGACTTGAGATATTTGAACCGGTATTGTTTCATTCTGCATATTACATACTCGTACATTCCACGTACTGACGTCCATTTGGACCTGCATCGTTTCATGATGCAAAGTCAGGTTTAAGAGATCATCAATAGGCGCACCATTGAGGATCTGTTCACACTCAGCTTATTGGTGATCCCCTACATTCGGAGGATACCACTTAAGTTATTCTTGCGTTGAGTTGGTCTTTTCATTCTAATTTGAGGTAGCCATGAACCTGGCATTGGCACCAATTAAATAGTAGTAATAAAGGCTTCATAGACTAGATAGTGATGGGTCGATTGAGTACTTTATTTCTTGAATCATTCTTGTCAAACTATTTAACGACATAGATTGGAGTTCGATTTGTTAGCCCATGGCCTTTATTATTTGAGTTAGATTGATGATTTGAGTTGCCCACTAAATTATTTCTTTATTTTAAACTTTCCGTTGATTGATTGATATTGAATTGATGTGTGATTGGACCAAGTGGTTCGCTTGGGGACCAACAATGGTCTCCGAGTGCCGGTCACGTTTAGGGTACCCTCCCAGGGCGTGACATAAATATTTCAAACTTTGGTAGATTTATTGATGAGATTTGATTTGACAAAAAAAAAGGTGATATTTTAGTTATTGAGATTTGACAACTACCAAATCCACATTTTTTACTATCTAAATTTAACAACAAAGTAAAAAATATTTGTGGCATGGGATCAGGATCGTCTCAACAAGATTAGGGGCTTAAAGTCAAAATTCATCAAGAGACCCTAACTTGTTTTTTCTAGGTAACGCATTTAAAGTGAATGACAATACCAACAATAACATACCATGTGCAATCCTATAAGTGAAGTCTGGTGAGGGTAGAATGTAGTGGCGAAGCCAGAATTTTTAGTAAAGAGGTTCAAAATCTAAAAAAAGTAGACACATAGGCAAGCCGAAGGGGGTTCGGTATCTAGTATATATATACATAAAAAATTATTTTAAGCATGTATAAATTTTCGCCCAAGGGGGGCTGCTGGATGAACCCCCTCATTGCATGGTGGCTCCGCCCCTAGTAGAATGTATACGGACATTATGAAGTAAGAAGGTAGACAACACAAACTTTCAATCGAAAAATATTAGGAATACTAAAATTTGATTCAAAAAGTAATATTTATCTATTGAAATTTAAAAATAAAAATAAACGTGAAAACCTTTCAAATGGCCTCATGAAAAGTTTTGATATTTTTCTTTGCATTATCAAATAGATTAGTGATTGGATTATTGTAAACAATTAAATAATTTTAGTATATTTGCTTCTCCAAACATTTCCTATTCTCTTCATAATTACCTTTTAAACTCTTCAATATAATTACCGTACCAATTTCGAACACTAGAATTCAATTAGTGCATGCTTCGACAACTCACATATATCCATATAGGTAAATCAAGAAGCATTTTTTTTTTTCAAAAAAAAGGAATATATAGTTGATGTTAATGATTCAGAAAAGTATTGTTCGTAAGCTTTTGTGCTACATCTAGTTTCATCACCAAATTACCCAGCCTAATTTTTCTTTCAATGTGAGAAATATTACAAAAAAAAAGATAAATGTTAAAATTATATCTCAACTATCTGTTTTTTGTAGTTTCATACCTAAACTATTGAGAGTGTGAATTTCATACCTAAACTATTACTTATTAGTTTGAAAAATACACCTCAGTGATGTGTAATACACTCTCTCTTTTATTTGAAAAAAACCTTGTCACATGGTATTGCACATGAATAAAATATTCCACCAAAATAAAATAAACTTTTAATATTAGTTAAAATAAATTATTTTTAAAAATAAAATTTAAAATATTTTTCTCACCCAATTCTACCATCTCCACCCCCAACCATTTTATTTATTTTTTAAAAAAAATTATAAAATATTTTTGAAAAATTCTGACTTCAACTCCTCCCCCACTCGTTCCTAAAAAATTGATATTAATTTTATTTCTTATAAAACAAATCTAGCCACTCTATTTAACCCTCCGCTTCTAATTGATTTGTTTTACATTTTTTTCATTTTGTGTTAGATATGTACATATATTTTTAGGAAAATATATTTTTCTTCTTGCATGTGAATATAAAAAATATAAAAATTTTATTTTAAAAAAAGTTTTGCGTCAAGTAAAATATATATGTATATATATATATATATATATATATATATATATATATATATATATATATATATATACATAAACGAGAAAAAAAATAAAAGCGAATGATTAGGTGGGTGGGAAAGAATTATTTCTTTTAAGAAAATTAAAATAATATATAAATTATTATATGAGAGAGGATGGGGGAGATGAAGTAAGAATTTCTTTTAAATTTTTTACAAAGAAAATTAAAAAATAAACTAAAAATTTGGGGAAGGGGGGATTACGGTGAGAGGAAGTGGTGGAGTGGATAAGAAATGTATTTTATATACATTTTATAATATTTTTTTGAGATAGTAATACATTAATATTTAACTTTAACTAATACGAATAATTTATTTAATTTTTTTTAAGGTGGAATATTTTATCCATGTGGAGTGTGATGTGACATTTTTTAAAATAAAAAAGAGTGTAGTAAACACACTGTTTTATTTGGAAAAAAAAAAGAAGGAGTTCGAAAAAATAAGATGAAGTATTTTTAAGAAAACTTAATTCAAAAGTCTCAATATTCTTTTCAAATCTTGAATGAAAATACCAAAATACTTGGAGTAGCCACTTAATTTTTAAAGTAAAATAAAAAAAAACTTTTTATTTAATTCTAAAAGACTTAAAACAGGAAAAATCTTTTAAAATTCAAAGATCCAGGTAAGGGTTCTTATTAACACTTCAAGAAGATTTTACGCACTTGAAATATCCGCTAACATGCGGTTATCCGATGAATCTTTCATCTGGCTAAATTGAAAATTTGAAAAAATATTTGTCTACTTGAAATATGTGATAATAGAAGCTTAAATTGATTTTAAGAAAAGAACTTTAAGGTTATTTAAAACATTTTTAGACAAGTGATTGAGTAACTAAACATGATCAAAATAATTAAGAGCGATGGATAATTTCATGTCATATCGGTATCATATAAGATTGAACTTAATCCTCTATGATACTACGTAGGTATATCGATATCATATAGGATTGAGTTTAATACTCTGTGATACTCCGTCGGTATATTGATACCTTATCAGTATCATATAGGATTGAACTCTCTTTTTTAAGAAATAAATAACAAACAATTAGGAGAAAATTATGATAGTCACAATCTTATTTATTAAACTCCAAATTAGTAGACAATATATTTTAATAATTTTTTTCTCCTTTTACAATTTTTTTAAACAATTGCATCTAAATTATGACTCTTTTTTAACTGTTTTAAATTAAAATATTGAAAAATTGAAACATATATCAATGATATCATGACATTATGTAGATATATCGTAATTGTATCATGAATGATTGAGTAATCTCATCAAAGGATTGAATCAAATCTTAATAAAAACATTGCGCAATTACTCTTTGATACCACCAGAGTATATTATATTTTGATGGTATCAAGGAGGAAGAAGCAGTCCATCAATGAAGCCACCGCTCAGTTAGTCTTTGATATCATTAGAGTATATTATATTTTGATAGTATAAAGGAGGAAAAAGTTTTCCTTCAATGAAAACACTATTCAGTTAATCTTTGATACCACCAGAGTATATTATACTTTGATGGTATCAAGGAAGAAAAAGTTTTCCTTCAATGAAAACACTGTTCAGTTAATCTTTGATACCACCAGAGTATATTATACTTTGATGGTATTAAGGAGGAAGAGGAAAACATTACTAAGTTACTCTTTGATATGATTTGAGTATATTGATATACTGTAATCTACTGTGATGGTATTAGAGGGAAAAAAAAAGCATTCCACATTAAGAAAAAGTGATATATTAGTGTTGTTTGATGGTTGTTCCTTGATTTAGATGCAATCAAAGAAATTGAGCCCCCCTGGAAAAAATATATAAACAACATGAATAGTTCTATTTGATGTCTTTTCCATGTGCCAGAAAGTAGTAATCAACAACTGTTAGCCAATAATTACAACATTAACAAGTACTTATAATACAAAAGGATCTTAGAAATCGTTGAGATGTTTCCAAAAGAAAATGAGAAAATTACATCCAATGAGAGACACAAGTAGAGAAACAATTACAAATAACTCACAATATATACAGCTTAGGAATGTGAGCAATTTTGTGCCAGTCTTCTCCTATTCCCATCTCACACCGCTTTTCCAATTCTGGACATTCCATAATTGTTAAACTTGTGAGGTCTGTTAGGTGCTGCAATCCGTCGGGGAGACTCTCTAGTGCATCACAAAATTTAATATCCAGATGCTTCAAAGCATAGAGACTAGCCAGGCTGTTAGGAAGCTCTTTGAGATTCTCGAAGTCAGAGATTTCCAAGTATTCGAGATTTGTAAGGCTTTTGAACATTTTTTCTGGGAGTGAAGTAGCTTTGTCGTTACAGCCAATGCGGAGGGAAGTCAGAGTGCTAAGATTAGATATGGAGCTCAAACCTCTTGCATCCCCAGAAACCTCCAATTTCTTGACAGAAGAATGGGTCGGAAAAACAAACATAGGGCAATCCTCAATCCTCATCTCTTCAAGCACAGGGAATTGCTCTTCTCCTTCCTTTTTCACCAATCCTTTCAGATTAGGGAAGTCATATATATGAAGTTTTCTCAGGGATGGAAACCTTTTTCTTCCAGAATAAACATCATCCTCTTCAATATACTCCACCTCCACAGACCCATCACGTAACTCTAGACTTTCTAGACAAGGCAGCTCACCAAAGGCTGGTAAGCACGAGCAGTTTTTGCAACCATTAATTGTAATAGATACGACATTTTCCAAAACTGAGTGATTAATCCAGTCTGGGAGACGGAATCCTATGAAGCCATTGATCTCTAAAAATTTCAGAATATTGGGGTGTGGTTTGAGGGCCTCAAGCACTTTAACTTCTTCTGATTCATATCTATGTGGTTCATCCCAACTCAAGCTTAAAGAGTGCAGATTTGCTTTTGCAGATAAATTGGCTTCTTTTGCATCCATATCATTCTTCACTCTCTCAAGGTGTTTGATTGAAATTGAGCCATAGAGATTCAGATTTCGTAGTTCACCAAGTTGAGAACATTTCCTCCTTCCCACAACAAACCTATCTAGAGTCTTAAGGCATGTCAACAATCCTATCCTTGGTGGCATTGAAGTCAATGAACATCCATCAAGTAAAAGATTTCGGAGACTACCAAGTTTACTTGTTTGTTTTGGCAAACAAGAAAGATAGTAGTTCTCACGTAGATCAAGAGTCTGCAGATTTTGAAGCTTGCATAACTGCTTTGGAAGACTACGCATCATCCTATTGTCAGACAGGTTCAAGTATCTTAAATGTATAAGATCTCCAATGGAAGAGGGTAACTGTTTAAGGTTTGAGCAACTTAAATTAAGCACTCTTAAAGAGACAAACTGTTTCAAGAGTGAAGGAGAGTAAGAAGACACCACTTTAGCAAAACCAATGGGCATCATATGTGTATAATCTTTTACATTTATTTCACGGATATTGCTGCTTGATGTGTTTGCCGAAAACAGAGATGTAGCCAAATCATGAATGAGATCATGCATTTTGAAATAAGTTTCACCAGATATAACTTCAATCTCTTGGAAGAAAGACCTCAAGTATAATTCTTTCCATACTTCATTACCCACATCCTCTAGCTCCATGTTTCCTTTTGATAAAAGAAAACCGTGTGCCATCCAGCGAGTGATGAGATATCCCTTTTCCATTTCGGTGTCCTTTGGGAATACCGCGCAATATGCAAAACATTGTCTCAAATCAAGTGGAAGATGATGATAACTCAGCTTCAGAGCAGGCAAAACAGAATTTTCATCTTGAGGTAAATTCCAAATCTCACTATCTCTCACATGTTCCCATTCACTTTCTTCCCTCTTGAAGCGTAAAAGACCTCCAAGAGTCTTGGCTGCTAGAGGCACACCCCCACATTTCTTCACAATCTCCTTTCCAATTGCCATAAGTTCAGAATTCGTTTCCGTTTGGTGGCCAAATGCACGTTGCTTGAACAACAACCAACAATCTTCTTGAGACAAATTTGATAACTGATAGAGTTGCAAAGTTCCCATAATTGATCCAACCTTTTCAAGACGAGTAGTAATTAGAATTGAAGCACCACTTGCTCCAACCTTCAATACTTCTCTAAGATTATCCCACTTTTCTTGATCTTCATTCCAAACATCATCCAAAACAAGAAAGTATCTTTTTCCATTCAATAACTCCTGAAGCTTTTTCTGTAGGGGAGCCAAGTCCATGTCACCCAGGGACTTTCCTTCAATAGATTCTACAATTGCCTTAATCAACCTCTTCTCATCAAAATCATCTGAGACACAAACCCATATCTTTAGATTGAAATGCTCTGTCACTCTCTGATTATTGAAGACCATTTGGGCAAGTGTTGTCTTTCCTAGTCCCCCCATACCAAGTATTGGGAGTACCGAAAATTCTTGGGCATCACTAACATTGTTTATCAAGATTTTCACTACCTCCTCCTCCTCTTTGTCCCTTCCGTAAACTTTTGCTTCAGTTAAAACAAAACCTGTTCCAAACGAGAATGGTGTTACATTCAACTTCATTAGGAGTCAGAAGAAAATAGAGAATAATTTTTGCACGCCTTAAAGAGATGTGGATGAGCTTGAGGAGCAGAGACCTGAGAAAATCAGGCTGAGTTCCACTTGGCAAAAAGTGATAAAACATATTTTTGAAGCTTCTCTATATCTTCTGCAATCATTTTCAGAATTTGATATGAACCAGTAACTAAAACAAATTTATTTTAATTTGGTGCCTTCATTTTCAAAGTGAAAAATGCATTAAGAAATGTGGAAGAATGCTAGAGGATTTCCTAGACTTTCTGATTAATGAAATTAATTTATGTGTTATGACATAGAAGTCAAGAAATCATTAATTACTTCCACTGTACTGTATTCACAATTTTTGTCGTTTTCAAATTGACAAATGGTCGGATTTATGTCCAAGGTTGATGCAAAGACTATTGAGTAGTGACCCAAATGAGTTATGTTGATAGGAATAAGGTTCTTCTACAATCTTAAGAACTTTTAGAAAAAGAGCACAAACCCTATAAACGGAAAATAAGCTATACATCTATCATGAAAGGATTAGACACTTGGGACGAACATTTGAGGGAAAATCTTTGAAACTTCCCCTCACCCCAAACACACACATGAATTTGATTATTGCCAAAAAAATGAATATAAACAAAGTTTTTTGTAATACTAATTTAAGATGAGCACCTGTTTCCCGTCTAGCAGTTTGTCTCTCTATAATGTTTTCTTGCAAATGAAAATCCATTCTTTCCTTAGCAATTGCATCTAGTTTCTCCATCATCTCTTTCATCCTTTTCCCGATCTTGTGACGGAAAGTGATAATCCCTGGATGACAACGTCCTAGTCGATACTGCTTGAGTCTTGCTGCCTCATATTTACATTCGTCCAATATGTCATCAACTTTATATGCAGCAGCATTGAGTTTCTGTAACCAGTTTTTAATTGCCTTGTCCTTGAGTTGCTTCTTCTGAGCATCTTCGAGCACCGCTTGGATTGTAGAAAACCTGCTCGAAAGATTTTCAAACTCATTTTCAAAACCGAGAAGCAATGAAAGTTCCCCTTCAAGGAAAGAAGTGATATTGTCAATCAGAATTTGAAGGAAAGCTTCTGCCATATGTGTAGAGTGGAATGTTGATGAGTAAACAATGAGTTCAAAGTTACTGCTTTGTGTGTGAATTACTTGTAAGAAATACATTAATGGGAGAACATATATATATATACACTTTTCGTGTCATGGAAACTGCATATGTCTTTTATGGAATCTCAATATACTTTGCGTTAATTTGCATGCCAAAGTCTTCTATAGAACTACAAGACGCAATTCAAAAGGCATAGGGTCCTGTAGAAGACATATGTCTTTTATGGAAGGCATAATACATAAATGTGATTTAACTTGACCTCAATTAACATCTATGTCCTCTAACTTTGAGTGTGCACAAGTAACACTTAAATTTGTATAAAATTAAATAAATAAATGCACTCATTCTACGTGACGTCTTACATGACAATTTGATGTCTATGTGGCGTCCTACGTGTATTATGCCACGAAAGACGTGTGTGTCTACTTGTTCAATGTTATACAAGTTTAAGTGTCTACTTTTGCATGATGAAAATTGGAGGGCATAAATGTCAGCTAAAGCTAAGTTGAAGGGCATATTTATGTGTTATGCCTTAATGGAAACTGCGCATGTCTTTTGAACACATATACTATACAGTGCATGTTGCTTGGTAAGCAGATATGGGATCTATTCCTGGTGTGCAATGGGTGATGCCTCATGAAGTCAGGAAGAATATTAAGAAAGCAAATTTGGAAAACCTCTTTGTTTGGAAAGGAATATGAGTTGCTTTGAGAATTGGAATATTTTCTTGCTTATATACCAAACACTAGAAAATAAGTAAGAGACCTACTTATTTTTCAAGAAAACATTGGTTCACTACTAATCATAAGCTGGCAGAATATATGAAAAACATTTAAGTTCAGTGTACTTCAGTGTATGATTTAAGTTCTATAGTTAGTTTTATATGTACATAATTACCGTAGTTTTGTTGGCATTGTTTTTCTTTGCCATTTAGAGTCACGCCTAATTACCATTTTTACTCCAATTATGTATCCCAAAGTGGAAAAAATTGAGACCTTAAGCATTGAAAGGCTTTTCAAGTTGTACATATTGAAGTTCCATCTTGTACAAGAGAAATTCAAGATAAACTTATCTGGAGTGGCAGATTTGTGTACCTATGTTATTTTATTTTATTATTTTACTCTAGACTATATATAATAGCAAGAGAAGTTTTTACTATCTAGTGCTAATGCATACACCAGGAATTTGAAACTCAAAAGGAGAAAAGGTGTCTGAAATGTCCACGGGGAGAACCAAAGCCAATGGCTTACACTACAATTATAATGACCTTAAAAATGGGCAGTCTTGAACTTTTGATCCCTTTTGCCCATGGGCAAATGTTCAAGGTCAAAAGTTGTTAAACTTGAAGTTTTGTTCATAGAGAAAACAAGGTCGGAAGTTTAAGAGTTAAGACCATCCACTTCTAAAATCGTTCTTGTATATCACCCGTTAATACACTTGCATTTTATTGCACTGTACAAATTTTATTGGTAGTGCGATAAAATCTTGTGTTGTGCTTAGTAATTCCAATTTGTACATTATAGTTTTGGGCCTTTATACTTTCTAGGATGAAATAGTTTTTGTTTGACTCTCCAGCTAACTAATTTTACTTCATTCATTGGTTAGTTTGTGATGATCCAAGTCCAGTAGATGAATTCAAACACTATTCTATTTTCTAGTTTTCTTTTATCAACACAAAGTATTAAACTACAATAACAATACATCCCGTAGTAATATTACAATTAGGATCTGGGGAGGGTAGATTGTATGCATACCTTACCTCTGTCTCACGTAGGTAGAGAGGCACACAAAGTATTAAACTAAACACTTCAAATAAAAAAAGTTAAGTATCACAATAAAGTCACTTCGACAATAGTTGAATCTCTTATATTTTAGGGAGGCCATGAGCCTCTCATGAAGTTATAATTTCACTTGCTGCCATACTTTAAAAGAAAACTGCCCCAAAAAAAGGAGCAAGGAATAGTAGGAAGCAGAGGGAGTATCAATTTGTTTCCAAAACATTTCAGATTCGACTAACACTACCCTTTCACCAAGAACTTTTAACTTCCATTTTGGCTTGTTGTTGGACAATGCCAAAAGTTGGTTTGAATCTTGTTGAGTGATTCATATGTACATTGTTTTGAAGAAAACACGGACTAACACAAAAAAAAAATATATAGTTAAAATAATGGAAATAAAATGAAAAAACAATGACACAAAGAATTTTACGTGGAAACTCTTTCAAATAAGGAAAAAACCATGAGGCAAGAGGAGCAACTGATATAACTATAGTAAGAAATTTTACACTGGATAGTCACGAGTACAATTCTCAAAGTGACCACAACACACTCAAAAAGAATAACATTTTTTTAATTTTCAACTTTACTAAAAAATATCGCTCACACTCTATTTTTCTTCACAAACTATTTTCTTATAGTCTATGGTATACCTCATTTTGCTCTCTAATATTTTTTTCTCTCTATCTTGGTGTGCTCTTACAAATGAGCAAGAGTGCTCTATTTATAGAAAAAAATTGTCCTTATGATGTCATCGGTGACATAATGAAGAAACAAATATTTCAAACTTTGATAGGTTTATTGATGAGATTTGGTTTGACAAAAAATGATGATATTTTGGTTATTAAGATTTGACAACTACCAAATCCACATTTTTACTATCTAATTTTAAACCTTACAACAAAGTAAAAAATATTTGTGGCATGGGATCAAGGCTGTCTCAACAAGATTAGGGGCTTAAAGTCAAAACTCATCAAGAGGCCCTAACTTGTTTTTTCTAGGTGACACATATAAAGTGAATGACAATACCAACAATAACATACCATGTGCAATCCTATAAG
This sequence comes from Solanum dulcamara, assembly GCF_947179165.1. Classification (NCBI taxonomy): domain Eukaryota; kingdom Viridiplantae; phylum Streptophyta; class Magnoliopsida; order Solanales; family Solanaceae; genus Solanum; species Solanum dulcamara. The sequence continues at coordinate 71,365,613 of NC_077241.1, read as the reverse complement.
TGAAGTCTGTTGAGGGTAGAATGTAGTGGCGAAATCAGAATTTTTAGTAAAGGGGTTCAAAATCTTAAAAAAGTAGACACATGGACAAGCCGAAGAGGGTTCGGCATCTAGTATATATATAAAAAATATATTTTAAGCATGTATAAATAGTATAAATTTTCGCCCAAGGGGGGCCGGATGAACCCCCTCATTGAATGGTGGCTCCGCCCCTAGTAGAATGTATACAGACATTATGAAGTAAGAAGGTAAACAATATAAATTTTCAATCGAAAAATATTTAGAATAATAAAATTTGACTCAAGAATTTAATAAATTGATATAGCGATATCAAAATAGTATAACTCTAATTCTGATAAGTTGATATAATGATATCGAAATAGTGTTGTGTTGCTTCAATATAATGATAACTTGTTGCAATGCTTGAAATTTCAAGAACACATCAAAGAGCGGATTTTATCCCTTTGAAAACAGACAACAATAAATTTTACATAACGCAAAAGGTGTAACTTTTGAAAGACTTCAGAATATTCAATAATAAGAGAATTGCTCGGGATGGTAAGCACCCATCACTTCCAACCCTAAAATTGTGAGTTCGAGTCATCAATGGAGCAAAAAGGGTGAGAGCTAAGAAAAAAAAGGGGAAGGATAAGAAAGGGAAATATAGGAATAATAATGCGGGATCATGTTAGGTTAGTAATCAGAATATAAACAAGACAACAAAATAGATAGCCATGTAAGAACGAATAATACCCCCAAGCCATTGCTTTAGTAGCCTTATGGTCGAAACGGCCCTGCATGGGATGGACCTCTACACATAGGTCAATTCCATTAGCAAGTTAAAAGAAGTCTCTTTGGATGAAAACTGCTAATCCTGTGTTGAAAATAGATTAGCATCCACCACTCTATTGGAGAATGATTCAAACGCCCATCTCCGATGAAAAGATCGTCCATGGGCTTCTTTCTTGTAAAGGTCTCCATTAACATGATACTGTAGCTATAAACATCCCCCATTGTTGACACTATACCTTCTGACCCGTACTCTGCATTTTGAAACTTAACCATCAGGAACGAAATACATCTATTGGTACAACATATATGCATAGAGAATACAAGCTAAAGAAAGAAATTAGTAAAAAGAACATTGATCAACTGGTGCCATGTAGCCAATGGTGCCTCAGGTCTTGGTCAATGCCACTGGATCATGAGCTGTCAAGAGTTTTGGATATACCAAAGTCACATACTCTGGCAGCCATGTCTTCATCCAAAAGTATTGTTACTTGGTTTTAAGTCGCAATGGACCACAACAAGTAAATGGCCTTGGTGTAGATACTCTAAGGCACAAGCCACATCAATCATAATTTTCAGCCTCTGGATTAAATCCAAGAAATTATTGTTAGAGTAAAGCCAATAATCAAGAGCTCCATTAGGCATGTACACTAGCACCAATGCCTTAAAATGAAGATTAGCACAACTACTTATTTAGCACAACTACTTATCATTGTTAGTGTGACATTTTAATATTAATAAAAATATATAATATGTCACATTAGGTATCATGTTATGTCTATTGGTGGGCATTACATTTGTGCCTCTTTACTCTCATCAATTGTGGGAGAATATGGTCATTAGTTGTTAGTAACTTTTGTAACCGTCACTCTTCATTTCACCATTATTCTACCTTTTTATTTTTGTAACTTATGTAACCTTTAGGTGATTCATTTATCCAATTTACTACCCATAATATTCCTATTCATTGCAAGAAAGAATTTCTTACTTATAAATAGTGATGGTTTTGTGTACAAGATAAGTACAAGAAAAAGAGTATAAGAAAAGATGAGAAGTTTATATTGTATTTATATTGAGTTTAATGTAGTGAAAGAGAGAGTTGAGACAAAGAAATTATTTAAAGTCTTCAACTATATTCATTATATAAAAAAGAGTATTTATATGTTGAAGAAATGTGTTCTTATGTGGAGCTTTGGACTCTTTAACTAATTCGGAGTTATTTCAGTTGTACGACGTTATTGGGTTGTTGTATCCTAGAGGGGAAAAGTCAAGAGTTATACTGCTTGATCGGTGTAGATTATGCCGCAATGGGCTTGAATCTGCTTAAAGAGAGCGAGATATTCACGTCTCAGTCTTGAATATTTTTTATTCATTCTTGTCATTTTATTTTCAACTGTAATTTATTGTAAATGTGTATATTACACCAACAATTTTAAGGAGATTCAGTTTTTGTTACAATTTGAAAAAGTGTGGATATCAGGATAGGAGATCTCAACATCATTCCGCTTCAACGTCGTTCTCTTCAAGAGATGGAAGAGAAGAGATATACGGGTAAAATATATTTCTACTTGCTCAATTCAAGCAGGAGAAAAGGTAAAGAAGGAAAAAACTTTTTACCTAATATTTTTTTATGAATCAAGTGATACTTCTTTTCATGAACACAAAGTGATATTTAAATTCTAGAAATAGTGAGGCTTCATGAAATGAGAAAAAATCATTGTGAACAATGTGATTTTTGCATCTTTGATAAATGCTCTAAAAAGAGTATTACAAGTGCATGTATTTATTTTGGAATATGCTTCTATTGAGCCGAGGGTCTCTCGGAAACAGCCGTCCTACCTTGGTAGGAGTAAGGTCTGCGTACATTTTATCCTCTCCAGACCCACGTTGTGGAATTTCATTGGGTTGTTATTGTTGTTGTATATTTATTTTGGAATAAATCACATGTTATTGTTTGGCTATAGAGGTATGACTTTTGGCTCTAACATGAGAGTTATATTATGAAAAAACATGTTGAGTAGCCATTTAACATGTAATGTTTTGGGTGAGAAGAATTTCATCTTTAAAATGAAAAAATATCATAAAACATGTGATGGAATCTTCCTTTTCAAATCACATTATTTTGAAAAAGGTTGTGTGAGTCTTGCAACTCCTTTTGATTCAATTGTGTTAAAATGGTGTGATAAATAAAAAATGAATTTGCTAGCCTAATAAAAAATATGAGATATGTGACTGACAATTTGACTTGATATTATGTTTGCAGTAAAAGTACGTGGCAGTTACAAGCAAACCAGATAAGAAAAAATTTGGTGCAATTTGTTGGAAATGAGAAAAGCAAAGTATATTATTTACTAATTCTACTATGGAGGTTGAAGTAAAAAAATTAAGCTTCAACTAGTGAAAAGGTGAATTGATTTTATTGTATCAAACACTTTATTTTGAGAAATTAATTTTTCTAATTTTTGATTAATTATGATAATATTATTGGTAGAGTGCAAAATCATTATTATAAAGATAATTCAGACTCATAGGGAGAGAAATACAATATTGTGAAATCATATTGATCACTGGTATACCATCAATATTAATTGTGTTAAAACATGTGATCAGCTTGCAGATTCATAAACTAAGACCTTAGCAAGATAAAGGATCTGAAGCACATCAAGAGGGATGAGATTGAAGACGTTAATTTCAAGTGTCATATATGAGAAAACCCAACCTAGGAACTAGAGATCCTATAACCAGGTTCAATGGAAAAAACGAATCATATGATGACTCATTAGGAATGCACTAATATAAATTTTTATTCTCTCCCTATGATGTGAGTGCATTTATCCTGTAATGATTTGTGAAGGTTGAGTATGTGAACTCTTAATGAAAGTTTGTATCTCGTATGAGTGGGGTTGGAATTACAAGAGCACTCTTGACAGATTTTACCTATATGAGTGAGAAAGTAGGTCGTTTTCTATGAGAATGGCTTGTTCTAAAAAACTCTCATAAAATTTGGAATAGCTCAAGGCCATAATGTGCTGGCTAAAAAAGCTTATATCAACGTCTTCATTATTGTGTGTAAACAATGAGACTTTATTTTCCTTAAGCAGTCATAATTCAAGTCTGAGAGCATTACTGACTCAAAAGTAAAGATTATTGTTTTACTGATTGAAGATTTAATGCAGACACACCTTCATTATGCACAATAGTCTACCTTCAACTGGTGAAATATTCTCTTATCTTAATATTAAAATGAGTGGGGAGTTGTTAGTGTGACATTTTAATATTAATAAAAATATATAATATGTCACATTAGGTATCATGTTATGTCTATTGGTGGGCATTACATTTGTGCCTCTTTACTCTCATCAATTGTGGGAGAATATGGTCATTAGTTGTTAGTAACTTTTGTAACCGCCAACTCTTCATTTCACCATTATTCTACCTTTTTATTTTTGTAACTTATGTAACCTTTAGGCGATTCATTTATCCAATTTACTACCCATAATATTCCTATTCATTGTAAGAAAGAATTTCTCACTTATAAATAGTGATGGTTTTGTGTACAATTACAAGAAAAATAGTTTAAGAAAAGATGAGAATTTTATATTGTATTTATATTGAAATTAATGTAGTGAAACAGAGAATTGAGATAAAGAAATTATTTTAAATCTTCAACAATATTCACTATATAAAAGAGAGTATAAATATGTTGAAGGAATGTGTTCTTATGTGGAGCTTTGGAATCTTCAACGAATCTAGAATTGTTTGAGTTGTACGACGTTGTTGGGTTGTTGTATCTCGTAGGGGACAAGTCAAGAGTTATAATGCTGGATCGGTGTAGATTATGTCGCATTGGGCTTGAATCTCCTTAAAGAGAGCGAGATAACTGCGCCTCAGCCTTGAATATTTTTTATTCATTTTTGTCATTTTATTTTCAACTGTAATTTATTGTAATTGTGTATATTACACCAACAATTTTAAGGAGATTCAATTTTTGTTACAGTTTGAAAAAGTATGAATATCAAGATAGGAGATCTCAACATCATTTTGCTTCAACGTTGCAAAGGAGGTGTTAGTGGTAACAGCGAAGGTGACAATGATGTTTGTGAAGGAGAAAGTGGTGGTGATAGAGGAAGAATTGATGTTTGTGATAGAGGAGGAATTGGTGATGGTGAAGGTGGTGATGGCGGCAGAAGGGGAGGAGATGGCAGCGGTAGAAGAGAGGAGAAAGAGGAGAGTGGAATGGGGAAGATAGAATTTTTGTGTAAATAATAAAACTTGAGGTTTTTAAATTAGTGTCATTAACACTAATCTTAAAATTATTGCTTCTACTCAATAAGTAAAACTTGCGTCACTTTTTCTTAATTTTGGGAGGTCACGGGTTCAAGCCTTGGAAACAGCCTCTGGCAGAAATGCAAGGCAAGGTTGTGTACAATAGACCCTTGTGGTCAGGCCCTTCCCCGGACCCTACGCATAGCGGGAGCTTTAGTGCACTTGGCTGCCTCTTTTTTGTCACCTTAATTAAAATTTTCTATTCAGATTTTTGAGTGTATCATAATATAAAGTGTGCATAGTTCATGTATAAGTAAGTTATATTATATAGTTAGTGTATATTTTCTATAACTTTTGGCAAGCTATATATATAATCAGTGTATTACTTTTTATGACTTTTGGCAAGATAGATTATATACTCAGTGTATACTTTCTATGACTTTTAAATATTATGTAGGATGGAGCGCACGCGGATTGAGCGTAAATGAAGATGTAATGCTTTGAAATTAAAGCCAAGTGATGATCGAAAAATAAAGAAAAAGATCAAGAAAAATAGAAGTGAAGAAATTATACTTCAACGTGCCAGCTCCATGCTACAAAGATGGGCAGATTTTTTTGGCTCAGCGAGGCAGATTGGTCCGCGATCATTGCGTGCCACGGAGTTGGGTGGGAATTTTTGCCTTCAGCTGGTAGACTGGTTCGCGATCTGTCCATGCCATGGACTTGGGAACAACGACGTGCACTCATTTTCTACTATAAATAAGACACTTTTTGTGATATTTTAATTTGTTCCAATTTTGTCAAAGGCAATGAACGACTTGGGCGATGTAAGAACACAATGTTTTAGGGTTTTTTTTTACTCTTTTCATATTTTTAATTTTTGTTAATGTATTTTGAGAATCTAAACTTGTGAATTTTATTATGAGTAGCTAAGTTCTATATTCTAATGTTGCGGCTACGAATAATTGTGAGTTATGATATTTTAGATGAAGTTTGGCTATTATTATAAGTTATTCTTATGTTCCTATTTTCATTATTTTGATGTTTGATCACTATTGAAATACACATATTGTATTTTCCTTGAACTCGGAAGAGGAATTAAGAGATAAAACGTGAAAACATAGAAAGTGAGATCATTCTTCATTAAAACGAAGGTTGATTTATTTCTAGGATAGGAATATACCTTGTTTACCTTGCTTGACTATGAAAAGATAAGGTTGATTTGTATCAGTGGCATATGTAAAGAATGAGGTGGAGGTGGAAATGAAGGTCAATACACTAGTCATATCTAAGAGAGAAAACTTCAACTATCTTAGGTTCATAATTTAAGGAGACGAGAAAATTGACGATGATGTCAAACACCATATTGGAGCGAGTGGGTGAAATGGAGGCTCATATCAGGGTGTAACACCCCAAAAAAATTTTCGCAAAGACTCAAACATTCCTTCACGTGTGTGTAGACTCGAACCGAGGGACTTGTAATTTTATATATGAGTTAGGATTAATTCCTAAGTATTTGAAGGGTATTAGATGTGGTTTAGGGTCATAAGACATTTCTAACACCAAGTTGAGTTTTTTTTTCAACGCCACCAAGATTGTAATTTTTGGAGTTCGGGGTCAGAAGTTATGACCATTTTACTACAGACTAGTACTATAGGAATTTCAGGCCTGGGAGACCACTACAGGAATTTCAGGCCTGGCGCTCCAGTGGCGCAACGCGCCACTATTAGGTTTGCAGGGTTTTAAGCCCATTTTGGCCTGGCGCGACGCGCCACTATAGCGCCAGAAAACAGCCTTAGTAGTTTGGTCCTTCGCACGACGCGCCACTATTAGGTTTGCAGGGTTTTAAGCCTATTTTGACTTGGCGTTGCAGTGGCGCGGCGCTCCACTATAGCGCCGGCAGGATTCTTGCCCAGTTTTCCAGATTTTGAGGAGGGGCAACTTGGACATTTTCCTAAATATATATACCCAACTTGGAATGTTTTGAGGTCATTTTTTTCAGCCTCCTCACCTCCCAAAAAACCCTAATCTCCAACCCCTCTTCTCTCCCAAACATCTCCAACAAGATTTGCCCTCAAAAGCTCAAGGATTCAAGCTTCCCATTGAAGACCCAACAACAAGATTCCTTCAAAATCTACTCTAAGGTATGTAAGGCTAACTTAAAATATGGATAGAGTTCTTCCATATGCTCCATAGATGTGTTGTATGAAGATGGTGAAAGACTTGAACCTTCTATGAAGGTTTTCTTGAAATTTTTCTAAACCCTAGAATATTTTTTTATATACTAGTAATTGATTGATGATTTCATGACTCGAATTATTAAATAGTTATATTTCATATTATTGACTACAAATGGATCTTTGTATATAAATTAATATGTATTGAAGGTGTTCTTGAGTTGAGTTTTGTTGAGAGTATAGATTCATGTATTCATTCACATGAACCCAAGATGAGATTTCTTTTTGCCATAATTATCTTGAGGTTGAAATTGATGGCTTTTGTGTATATGTATTGGTTGGAAGGAAAAGAATGAATTGGGATAGTTATGAATGTGATTGACATAAAAAGAAATGAAATATTGGTAGAGCTAGAATGTCACTTTTATTTCTATAAATGGAATATAGAATTAAATAGGGATTTTGGAGCAAGATGTTTGATGATGATGTGAATGATTGATGAATAGGTTATGTTGTTGAGGATGTTTCGTGATGAAGTGGATTGGAGTCTAATGTGATTATGTGATATGTGATTTGTATAATTTGATTTGATTGGAGTCTTATGAGCACTTTGAATAGAAATGATCTTTTGAGAAGGAGTTTTAAATAAATGAATTGTGAGCATTTTTGCATAAACTATGTATACACTATTTTGAGTTTAAGAAATGATTATTTTCATCTTTGATTTAAAAGAGTTTAAGCATGAGTTGAGATTGATAAGTATTTTAATTATTTTGAACATTAATATTTTGAATATAAATTAGTTGAGTATTTTTACATAAAAATGTCTATTTTGAGTTTGAGTTGAGGAGTTGAAATTATGTTTTAAATGCATCTAATATTTTCTGCATTCATTGAGTTGAGATGGTATCAAATTCAGAAAGAAGAGTTTGATGATTGAGATGAGTTGATTGGGAATGAAGTTCCAATGAGACCAGATTGATTGAGTTTTGAAAGGAGTCCAATGAGGCTAAATGAGTTGATTTGAAACTAAGTCCTAAGAGACTAAATGAGTATTTTGAATATTTTACTCACTTGATATATATGTGCATATTGAGTCTTGGGAGGAGTATCGAGCACCGAATTGGGTAAGAGTATAGTCCATACTCGAATCCCATAAACTACACCACCAACGTAGAAAGGGATTGGACCGTTAAAGTCGGATGTTTCCCATGGGATTGAACCGTTAAAGTCGGATGTTTCCCATTTTATTATCCTGAAATAATAGGACTTGACTGATTGATGAAATCCATGATTGGTTGATTCTTTCATGACCTAACAAGGTATGGACGGATGTGGCAACGACGTGGCACATTGTGCATCACCTACTTATAGGTGGTGGGATTGTTGTCGGTTAGAGAAACTCTCAATTGAATGGATTGTGCTTGATATGATTGGTTTGATTGTGATTGTAGATGATTGAGTTGAATTGTAAAACATTGCATAATTTAATTTGCATATTTATTGAGTTGAGTCCTTTGAGTTGATTGTTGAGTTGATTGTATATGATCGGATTGGGTTAGATAAATTGTGATTGGATTGTACATGATTGGGTTGGATATGTGATTGGATTGGATTAGATGATATGTGATTGGGTTGGATTAAATGATATGTGATTGGATTGAATAGAATGGTATATGATTGGATTAGATTGGATTGTATATGATTGGATTGGGTCGATTGTATATGATTGGATTGGATTGGATTGGATTGAATGATTTAATTGAATTGTATCGTACATGATTAGATTGGATTTGATGGTTTATGATTGGTCTCTGTCTAAACTGGGTTCTTACTTTAGACTTATGACACCTTGATTGAGTCTCTCTTATCCTTCTGATTTGAGATATTTGAACCGACGTTATTTTTCCTTGAGGTATGTTTCATTCTGCCATATTACATACTCTTACATTCCATGTACTGGCATCCACTTGGACCTGCATCATTTCATGATGCAGAGACAGGTTTAAAAGATCGTCAATAAGAACACCATTGAGGATCTATTCACACTCAGCGTGTTGGTGAGTTCTCCCCTACATTCGGAGGACACCGCTTATGTTATTCTTGCGTTGAGTTTAGTCCTTTTCATTCTGATTTGAGGTAGCCATGAATATGTCATTGGTACCAATTAGATAGTAGTGATGGAGGTTTCATAGACTAGATAGTGATGGGTCGATTTAGTATTGTATTTCCTTGAATTATTCTTGTCAAACTATTTTTAATGACCAAGATTAGAGTTTGATTTGGATTGCCCGCCAAATATTCTCTTTATTTTAAGTTTTTTGCTGATTGAATGAATGAACGGATGTGTGATCAGGCTATGTGGTTCGATTGGGAGCCAGAAATGGTTTCTGAGTGCCGGCCACGTCTAGAGTACCCTCTCTGGGCGTGACACAGGGGTATTGTGGGATTAGAAATATCGCCATGACTTAATTGTAAGTTTTATAAAATAGTGATTAAGCATACATTATTGATGGGATTGAGTGTTGGTTAGCCAATATCGTCCACATTCAAAAGATGGAGGTAGCAAAAATGAGATGCTTATAAGTAAGATGGATATGTCGGCATACTATCAAGATCTGAGACTATCCCCTAGACGTGACATGGAACCTAGAGCCCCAAGTGACCCCAAGCTAACAGGAATCTAGAGCCACAAGTGATCCCAAGCTAACCACATGACATAACATGACACTAAGATTCATACATAACTGAAATAACATGAGAATTGGAATAAGTCTATAATAGGCTAACATAGCATAAAAGAGAAATGATACAACACATAAGCAAAAATCTAACTAATTGTCTGAAAGTCTCTCGTACATAGGTGAGTTGTTAAGACATGTCCCTAACTAATTCTAAATTGTCTAAAAACTAAAGTATAATTCTGAAGAAAGCAAAAAAGGAATGTCCACAAAGATATGAAGACTCGCCAACTTTGATATAGCAGACTAAAGATAATAATATCCACGAATCTGATGAGATGCGTTAAAACCTATATTATAGAATAATATAGGCAGAAAAATTTGCGGTCAGTACTTGTAATGTACTGAGTATAGAGAAAATACATAAACGTGACATCATAACATGATAAGTCTGAAAATACGATAGTGCAATGACCAAGTAAACATAACATGAAACTGATGATCTGATTTTGAAAGCATAGTACAAGGTCATGCAATATTCTGAAAACATAAAATAAAATGTTAACCAACATATAACCATGTGAGCTACAACATAGAGTATGGTGTATTACCCCACCAAACGGGTCCAATCTATTTGTCAATGCGTAAAGACATGAGTCATGACCTAATGTGGATCCACTAAGCTAATATCCAACTGGGGCAATACTATGATGGCACGTAGTTCTGAAACTTTGCTAATCTCTACTAGTCCAACTTGGTGCTAAGTAATCTTCAACGAAAAACATACAAAATTATAATCATATTCTTTAAGGCAGTAATTTGAAAATCATAATAATAACTCATTTCATGATACATAACATAGTCTTGAGAGACACTTTAATCAAAAGCATCTAAATCATGATATTCTTTCATAATGAGAAATACTTCAATCAGAAGCATCATATTTTCATATATACTTGTCGATACTTTATTTAAAAGCATCCTTGATTCATGAAATTCTTTATAACATAATGCATGCATAATAACATGGCTTAAATTATGATCATAAAATACTTATATAGCATGGTTTCATAAAAATATCATTAAAAATGTTGAATTATGATCAAATCATGTATAATAAGATCAGTCATGAAGAATAAGTTGAAATTCAATAGACCCCATAAGGAAATCATGGAACTCTAGAAGTTAGAAAGAATCATAATTGAGAAATTGAGGTTTCTTTGGGACTCAATAGGTGAAAAATGACCCATTGATGAAGTTCCCACATACCCTGAGTGAACCCTAGCTTTGATCTTCAATGGAGACTTAAAATCTTGAAGCCCTAGGTTGCTTGAGGAAGAAGACTTGAGAGAGAAGAAATCATTTTTGGATGAATGAGAGTGAATGGGATGGTTAGGGGTCTTAGAATCAGTTATGCTCTTCAAAATAAGCCCAAAACAACGTAGTATAGGATTTAAAAGTGTGGAAAATGACTAAAATACCCTTGATAAAAATCACTCGGACGGCTTCTACGAGAGGTATCTACGGACCGTAGAAACTTCTACGATCCATAAAAGGCCATCCGTAGAAAGTAACTTAAAATTCTAAGTTCCTGAACTTTGAACCACGAGCCCTTTTCACGATCCGTAAAACTTTATACGAACCGTACATATAATTCTTAGAAGTCAAGTACTGAAACACTAAGGTTCTGAAGATTGATTCAACGAGACCCTTCTACAGTCCATAGAATCTTCTACGAGCCGTAATAAGTGTCCGTGGAAATTAGAGATTTTCTGAGATTTTGAAATTTCAGGACTTTAGTCTATGGACCATTACATGGTCCGTAAAAACTTTCACGACCCGTACTTCCTCTAGTCCTGTACTAGCTAAATTTTTTAACTTTCTGAAGTTTGATCTACGGTCGGGTCTACGATCTGTGGAACTCTTTACGGACAGTCAAGTTTCCCATAAATTTGATCGTAAAAATTTCAATTTCTAAAAGTCAATTCACGATTGACTTCCACGGATTGTGAAAGCTTATACGACCCGTGAACACCTCTCGTGAAAGTTGCAGGCTTCAGCAACTTCTTCTGCACTTACATAAATCCATCTGAGTTAGGTATTTTCGAGGTGTTACACATACTATGAGAGATAGAATTGGAACAAAGTTATACAGGACAAGGTAGGAGTGATCTATGTGGCAAATAAAATGAGGGAAGTAAGATTGGAATGGTTAAGACATATGAAGATGAGGTGCAAGAATGTGTGAACGTGGAGGTTTGAGAGGTTGGTTGTGGTATGAGTTAGGAAAGGTAAAGGTAGGCCGAAGAAAAACTATGATAGGTGATTAGACATGACATGCCACAACTTCAGTTAATTGAGCACATGATATTAGAAAGAAAGGTATAAAGGTAGAAGATTATAATAAAAGGCTAATAAGTAGGAGTATTATTAGCCTTTCTACCCCATAAAGGTAGGAGAAATACTATGTACATATCATTTTTCTCAAATCTCATTTGTGGAATTATATTGAATATATTAATTTTAAATTTTATTCTAATTTTTTTTTCTTTTTCTGTTTGGATTGGCTTATTTTAAGTATTGTTAAGAGCATGTTTGGCATTGCTGCTAAAAACTATTTATTTCTAAAGGCGCTTTTTTAAAATAGCTTTTTAGAAAAGTGCTTTCGAAAAGAAAAAAAATTGGTTTGGCTAATTCATTTGAAAAGTCTTTTTGATAAGCAGATTGTGTTTGGCTAATCTACACATGCAAGGTGTTAGCATGATATAATTAAAACATTTTTGAAAAGTAAAAGTCATCATTCTCTATTATATAAGTATATATAAGTCAAACAAACTATCATTACCAATTTACCACACAACAAAATATCGAAACTAAACTTTAAAATTTCAAACCACACCTTAATAATAATATAATATTTTTAAAAATCAAAATTACTGAACCATAATTATCAATATCGTACCTTGTTCACTCTTAGGCCTAGGTTTACCATTTAAGACACATCGTCGTAACAGTCTGAGCTAGCCACAGTCTCCTTAGCTAAATTAGACCAATCTATATTGACAACTCTAGTTAATAGGAGTAGTACAAATTCCAATCATTTAAATTTAAGCTATACATATACTGACAAAAAATAAAATTAGTGACAAGATTTAGCATGTCATACCTCACGTTGTGGGATTTCAATAGGCTGTTGTTGTTATTGTATTTAGCATGTCACAAATCAATATTTATTAGAAAAATTTATATGCAATTAGCTTATAATAAGTAATTTAAGTGGGTAATATATTTCATATTTGCACAATATTTAAATTCTTAACTCAAATTATTATACCAATAATAAAACTAGAAATAATTAACGCGGGAACCTTTTTTTAAATGATTTTACCTTCCCTTTTCCTTATCTGGTTCAAAATGAATTGTTAATCAACCCCAAGAAACCTATAAAAGGCTCTGTTCTTCAAACTCTTTATTTTCCATAATATTACTATCCACATTGCTTACTTTCTCTTTTACGCCATGGAAGACGTTGATAATCAATTTCCCGGCGATTTTCTGATGTTGTCTATGTCTCCGCCATTTTCAGAAGACAGCGTTATAGATGCCGAACCAATTAGCTATTCTCTTCCTCCTCAGTCTTCTTCCAGTAGTACTGTTAATTTCTCTTTTATAGACTGTTGCGGCATGGACGATGCTAATTCACCTTTTTTGACTCTGTTTTCACAAGTTTCTGAAAGCCCTTCAGACCCCACTCTCTCTCTCTGTTTCCAGAAGTTTCTGAAAACCTTGCTGCTTCGAAACCGATTGGAAAGAATACTCCCCCTCCTACTCCATCATCATTGGTTCTCTGTCTTTCTTTAGGGTCTGCACCCTACACCTCTTCGACTATAACAACTCTGCAATGCTCCATTGGTAGTCAAAATTCCTCTGTTTTTGCTTCATCAAGCCGGGAGGTAAATGCATCGGGTAACGGTGCTACCAAAAGATCACTGTACCAAGAATTGGGGGAAGAGAAATTCCTTCCATTCAAGAAAATCAAGCTGACAAAAGAATAGACGAACAATCCCAAAAGGGCAGGGGAGGAAGATCATTGGATAACAAAGAAACTGACTAAAAGCGATGTGAATTGACGTGAATAACTACATATTACCCTTCATGGATGAAGAAGAACAGATCATATTTTACCAAAGATTGGGCGGAGTTGGTGTTACCGTATTTGATATGGATACACAAACAGAGCATAATTTGACCTTCAAGAAATGGTCAACTAATAACTTTCATCTTGTCAAAGCATGGACGACGGAATTTGTCAAGAGGAGAAATCTGAAAGAAAATGATGTGATTTCGATACGTTGGGAGAAAAAACAATTCAAGATTTTGCTTTCTAGTTCAGATGAGGAATCAACTGTTTTTATAAATCATTCTCTCAGTTAATTTTATTTTTTTAGTTGAATGATTAATTTTGTAAGTATGGAAACAAAGCTTTCTAGAGTTGCTTCATTCATATAATAATTTCTTTCTTCTGGTTTGACCTTTACACCTTGTGGGGATGATTGTTACTCGTTAATATGTCGTATTATAATGTTTTCATGAATATAATGTTGGAATAAATTATATTGTTTTTTATCACCATATAATGTATTTTTTTGTAATAAAGGATTTATTTAATAAACATATTTAAGAGTCATTATAAAAAGGGACTAGTCTAGGCAATATAGTGCCCGTCTTATCTCTATCAAATACAGAAATAATAAAAGCAGGGGGAATGGGGTACATTATTAAGCTTCCAAAATATCTAATCTGCATCATTTCTTTGCTAATTGGTCTGCTACTCCATTAGTTTCTCTGAAAACATGCTTGATTGATACCTCCTTTATTGCCTTAGTTAGTAGGTACCTGCCATCATCAATCAAATTTTGGTAGGAGCAATATTTGTTAGATAGCATGTTAATAAGCTCTTTGCAATTAGTTTCAATGATTAGAGGTATTAAGGTTTCCCGTAGTGCAATTTTTAGCCCGTGGAATAGTGCTGATGCTTCCATATATATGTTTGTAGCAATGTAGATACCCATGTTGTAGTCTGCTATCCATTCTTTGTTCTTTTCTCTGAATACACCCCCCCCCCCCCCAAATTCCTCCTTTACTTGGGTTGGAGGTACATGCACCATCAATATTACGTTTTAAAAAATTGTTATCTGGTGGTTTTCATTTCACATAGATGAGCCTTTTTTCCTTGTTGAGAATAGTTTTGCTCGTCATAAACTTGTATTTTAAGGCTTTGTTATAGACTAGACTGATTTGCGGGGGATTACTATTACCTCTAAAGTTAATATTGTTCCTGTTAACCCAAATTTGCCATAGAAGAAAGGGGATTAGATCACCCCAAGCTACATACCCTTTTGATTCGGGGTGATTAGTATGAGGTATGTAATTATGATTTCTATTCGTTTGTTCCCACAGTTTTTCTGAATTTGTACATCTAAACAAGTGTTAGATGTCTTCACCATATAATGTCAATATATCAGTAGTGAACCTATTAGAAAAGTTAAGTCTGCTCACTGGCAGAAAACCTAGTTTTGTTCACTGGCAACAGATGGTTTCTGTTGCTGCTTTAACCAGGGCATTTTCATTTATACATAAAAGATGCAATGAATACATATACTCCTACTATATGCCGTAAATATAAGAACTCTTATATGCTATAGCGTCTTAAGTTATGCAAACATTTATTCAACTTGAACAATCAAATAACATTATTCAAAACATCTCGAACGTAGATGTAACAGTAACACCAAAAACTAAACAAAAAACTTGCATGCACAAGACTGCTGGCTTCACCAAACATCAAATTTAGCCATGCACATAAAGACTAATATTGCAAATAAAACACTCGAACAATGTACGACACTCTCAGCAATGACATTTCTTCATCCAGCAACTTTCCTCGAGAAACTTCTTCCTGGAAGAAACTCTTTAGACCGTCCATGGAACAAGTCATGCTGCCCATGCCACCCTCCTGCCTTCATTGGCTTAACTACTGGCTGCATTGTAGGTCCTCTGCCAGAGACAATACTCATGTTCCCCAGCTTCTCAGCAGCATCAGGAACGGCAAAATTCTTCACTCCAGAACCAACCACTGCCACGCGTGGAAAAAAAAACTAGCTTTAGAGGCACAACAATAAAAGTATTATACCAAAGAAATTTGTTCCAATTCGAGGGAGGTCTGGCCAAGAAAACTAGTGGGAAAAAAAAAGTTGAATGACTCACTTGGAACATTCCTTCCAGGAGGTCGATATTTTGGTTGTTGGTTAACAGAGCCTTGCAGGGATTTATCGTTCCTCGTAGGATCCTGAACAATTGTTTGCAGAAATTAGATTCAGGTAGAATACCACTACGTCTGGCCACAACATTTGTCTTGTCTACCAGATAGGAACAATAAGAAAAGGTTGTTTCCAAGGAAAAGATACCTGATAATTCATATCCAGCTTCCTTTGTACAACTGTTACACAAAGTGTCAATGGAAAACAATTGAATAAGAATCAGAATAAAGAAGGCAAGGACGTTTTTGCGTGTAGCTAAAAGGATGGATGATTCTTTCACAGTTAAATGCAGGAAAGAATATTAAATGGTTAGAGCAAAGAATGCTAGCCCTCTGATTTAGCAGGATCACAGTAAAATCCTTCAAATTCTTATACGTCACCTGCATTAAACGGCAGCTGTGACTTGACAGTTGAGAAGTTGCCGCATGGTTTGGGGTTGTGCAACAACCCAGACGACCACTTGTACTTCTGCTCCACCGCACCCCGCATGACAGCTACAATAAAAAATCCTTTTAAGTTCATCATAACAACAATAAAACCCAAGTTTCTTTACTAGTAATATAGAATTCAGTACAAACCAGAAGGAGGAGTCTTAGCAACAGCAGCCTTGGTGCGTAGTGATGGAGGTACGTAAAAGCAACTCTGCCACATCACAAATGATATCATCTAATTTAATAGAGAGACAGACACTGACTTAAGTACATTAAGTTAAAAAAGGGAAGGAGTTTGCCACCTGGAAGAAAGGATGCTGAAGAGCATCGATCGCCGTCGGCCTCTTACGAGGATCCCATGAACAAAGTGACTGCAGCAAGTAATAGAAAAAGATGAAATGACAAGCTATCAGATATTCCATTCCCGTTTTGGAAAGTATATTCAGAAAGGTTGCATATATGACAATGTTGCGAACAATTAAGAAAAGTGTGATATGAATGTTTTTATCCACTTCTCACCGTGATTAGACTAATAGCATTTTCACTGGCAGATGGAACTAGCAAGGCGAGATCTACACCAGCAATCTGCCAAATAAAACCAGGGAAGCTGTCAAAAGGGGGGAGGGAGGGTGTATTAAAAATCCTTTAATAGCACAAGGCCTCTTCATGTTACCTGCGGAAATTGGTAGTTAATAGCACTAGCAAGTTCAAGTCCCTGAGCCCAGTCCCTCTTGGTTGGGGTCCCTATAACACTGCATATTTTGTAGATCTCATCTGCTTCACTGCACCCAAAGAAGAGAAGCATACAGCTGACTGTCATCAGAATGGATTGCAAATGACACCACAATCCTCCATCCCTCCCTCTCCTCTTTTATATACATTTCTATGCAGGTAGCAGAGAAATCAATATTATAACCATGCATACCTTGAACCCGGAAACAGAGGACGAAGACTAAACAACTCAGCCATTATAGCACCCATTGCCCACATATCTGCAGTATTGAAAGATCATCAATATACATCCAGAAAGAAATAGCTGAAACAGATATTGTGTATTTACTTACCGACAGCAGGACCATAGATGGGTGACTGGAGAAGAATTTCAGGAGCACGATACCTGCAGTACCACATAACAGATATCAGGGAAAACATAAAATAACAATTTAGACCAATGAACATATAGAAGATCAGGCATACTAACCAACGTGTTGATACATATTCCGTATATGGAGGTTGAGAATTGATCTCCCGAGCAAGACCAAAATCAGCAACTTTAATTATATCTTTCGAAACCAACAAGTTCTCTGCACAACCACCAGTATCACATGTTAAAATGGGTCAGATCACAATGGAATGAACTATGATGTCATAAACATAAGAGATGCATTCAACTGCTATAATATACAGATTGTCGTGACTGCATGCATATTTACACAACAAACACAAATAAAATGTATAAGCTCTTCTAGATTTCCTTGGTGCCTTATAGTATAACTCATAAATCCTGAATGCATATTTAGCTCAGTGAACCCAACCCAAAAGCAGTAAACATTTCAAAAGATAACTAAAATGACAACTGCAAGTAAGACCCACACTAAATAAAGAATTTGAGCTTAAGCTGTTGGAGAGAAAGAGCAAAACTATAAAGGGCAGCCCGGTGCACTAAAGCTCCCGCTATGCGCAGGGTCCGGGGAAGGGGGGCCCGACCACAAAGGTCTATTGTACGCAGCCTTAACTTGCATTTCTGTCAGAGGCTGTTTCCAAGACTTGAACTCGTGACCACTTGATCACATGGTAGAAGAGCAAAACTATAAAAATAATAAATAAAATAAAGGGAGCAGGGATGTTCATCACCATAGATATATATGTCTTCAAGACAAATGATTCTCACGGGAAAACAAAAGATAGTATAGTACATATCGTTCAATAAGATAGTTTCTGTTTAGTCAACTCTTCATCATCATCCACAGCATTTACAGACAAAAAATGAGGAAAGGTCAAAACACCTGGCTTAAGGTCACGATGAAAATATCCTTGTCGATGCATGTAAGCAAGACCCTGAAATACTTGGAAGCACCAATTTCGTACTTCAGATTCTGAGAATAGCTTTGATCTGTCCTTCGTAAGCTGGTATAAATTGCACTCCTGCAAAAGCTCGTTCAAACTTAGACATTCAGTTAACTGAATGGTCGCAAATATACATTACAGAGTTACACCATGACATACCATGTATTCAAACACGAAGTACAAAATGTCATTCTCCCTAACCACTTCCTTGAGCTTCACAATATTCGGATGGTTCATTTTTCTCAGAGACTGTAAAAGAATTCACGGTTATTGAATTCTCAGCAGAGAAAAAAAAACAAATGTCCAAAAGGAAGGAAATCATCTAACCTTGACCTCTCTCAAGTTAATGCATTCTTCCCACGAATAATAATTCTTCTTCATCTTTTTAATCGCAACCTGTGTTAGACAAATGAATAGAATTAAAGGACTTCGAAAATTCAGTAACATCAGAAGGTTCTAAGTTGTTCCTTGCACATCTGAACCTACCACTTCACCAGTCTGCTTATTAAGTGCACGCCAAACATTTCCAAATGTACCATTACCAACTTCCTTAATTATCTGGTACCTGCACCATTAAGAAGGATTAGATAAGCATACAGGAGCCAGAAGTAGGGATAAAAAAAACCAAAAAACAATAAGTGAAATGAGACCAGCACCTTTCCATTTTAGCAGGCTTCGATAGCACGTAGGACTCTTATTAAACGGAGTAGAGGGACGACACACACATAAACGAAGTGGATTTGTTCTGTCTCAGGATGACTGGACAAGAAAGAAAGAAAAATACTAAAAGGAACTATGGCCTGGCTGATTCAGCAAAATCCCCCTTAATTTCCTTCTGCAAAACTGATGAGGGCAGAATCGGCAATGATAGGATGGATGGGCTTCACAGCCTTATTTGTAAGATATATGGCATAAGAAAGACCAAAACTGTAGCAGAGGAGAGAAAACAAGCAAAGGCAAGTGCTGCAGTGCATCTTGATACCACTTCAAAGCTAACTGAGATTCAAATAGCTCGATTCAACAGATCGAATAATACGTCCAAGTCACAGAACCTTTCTTTCTCAAAACCACATTAGCTCCTTGCCTCCAATAACAGTTCTGTCTGATACCAAGTCTTCAGTCAACCGAATTGTGAAGAAGAAGTGTCTAGAAACTACCAAACCTGAAGCAAGTGTGTAGTAAGCTAACTAATTTTCAACAATGCATAGAAACATCATACATACTTCTGCTGAATTTAGCCCTGTAGTGAATAGAGACAGGAAATGATGTAAGACTACTAGAAAATATGAGCACTACAACGAAATAAAGTACAACCCACGGCAATACCTCAGAGGATGGTTTCCAAAGAGTCCTGAATGGGTGTCTTATTGGCGATGTGCTAGAAATAAAAAACTTGTTCGAGGTAGTTAACAGTACAGTCACAATTGACATCATAAGGTGTGCTGCTTACTAGTGGAACTGCACTAAACATCCAACACCTAGCTTATGTGGAAATGGCATATGGTCTCCTGTACTGATCACTCAAGAGCAGCTGTTCACTATGTGCAATTGACGAAGGAAACAACAAGGAAATCTCCACGGATGAGGAACCGCCAATCAAGAACTTCCTGAAATGAGAAAGCTTGATACCCAAAGTTATCTGAGAAAAGGCAGACTTGCTCCATGTCCTAAACAATATTATTCTGTTTGAATTGAAGTCTACTTGACCCTGAAAAAATCATAACCAAGAGAAAACGGTCAGTATGCCCAAGGCACAACACTAAATAAAATGAGAACAAACACCCATAGAAGCCAATTAAGAAAAATCAAGCTTGAGAAAGACTAAGGCACAGCAACATTTTGACAAGTTCACTAATGCAATTATGTTCTAACATGCAAACACACTAATCAAGTATCCCAATCAATGTCCTTGCCTAGATAAGCACAAACAAAGATCAGCTCGTTCATGGTTGTCCAATACTTCAAGTTATCATTAGGACATTAGCAGGTAATAATAACCCTTCCTACAAATCTGTCTGTATACCAGCCTTCCAAATCATATTGTGACTATCACAAATTGCATCTAGCAAATAAAGAGTAGGAACAAGAACTAAATAGTTGGATTAAGAATTAACAACAAACCTATGTCAAATTCGTCGCTCAAGGCTCATACAGTCATACAATCCTTTCATTACATAGTGGTACAAGATTATATAAATAAAAAGGTACACCGTTAGTTACACCTACAAGACTTACTCATTTAAACAACTGTGAAAATCAAAGAACTTCATTGTAACCTTAGTTAGAACCTCTGGAAAAAAATATATATAGCACTCAAAGAACAATCAAGGTTCTTCAAAACAGAGTACTAATTTATTCCAAGCCTCAACAGAGCCATTAACTTTAACAAAATACAGTTAGGCTCAAAAAGCCAAAACTTAACTTCATCCTAAAGCCTGAATCACCATCATGATTCCCATAAGTTCATCATAGAACAAAAATCTAATTATATAGCCTAAACCAATCTCCCACCTTCCACAACAAAATCACAATGAATAACCAAAACCTTATTACCAATAGTCTTAGCACTAATTCCAATAGAAACAAAGATTCCCAAACAGCATATACCCACAACAAACACTCGAATAAATCGAAAACTAGGTTTCCAACTCATACCCAAAAGAAGAATATCACAAGATTCAAACCCCAAGCAATAAAGAAACAAACTTTAGGTTCAGACTCAAACCCAAACCAATAAAGAATCAAACTTTAGGCTCAGATTCAAACCCAAATCAATAAAGAATCAAACTTTACAGCCTAAATATTCATATCTAAAGCATAAACAGTATAGAAAACAATTCTTTATCAGATCTAATCAAAAAATCAATACCCCACCTTAACATATCAAGAAAATCCACACCCAGATACGAAAATCACACAAAAATAAAGAAAAACAGGAAAGAAAGGAAAAGGAAGTTACCTGGGATTGAAACGGCATAACCAAGAAAAAGCCACAGAAGAGAGGAAAAGGAAATTTAATACGAAACCCTATAAAAAAAATAGTGTATTTATTATTCTTCTGACTTTTCTCCTTTCACAAAAGAAGCCACCATATAATAATAATGATGGTGTTGATAATGATAATAATGATGTGAAATCTTGGCTTTATTTGTGAGAAAAAAGGCAAAAAAATCTGCTACATAATTATTATTTATTCCTTTCAACCTTAATTTAATTTCCATGTTTTGTTGTTCTGTGAAAAAAGAAAAAAATATAGGAAGGAGAAGAAACTAAAGAATGATTCTTTCTTGGTAGTGATTTGGTGCCACGCATTACTCACGTGGTCGTTAAGATTTTTTCAATATTCCAAAATGAATCGAAGATCTTTTTTTATTTTAATAAAAGTTAGGTCTTGAAAAATTATAAGATTTTTTCTGGCCACAGAATAAGAAGGTATTTTTTCAATTTTTATACAGCACCCAACCGGTACTCATTTACGTGGTACCTGTTAGGACAAGGATAATAAGATTTTATAACCTCGAACTGTTAAAATATAAATGAATATAAATTTTATCAATTTAAAATGAAAAATTTTTTACTTAAGGGCATATCAAGATATTTTTTGGAAATAGTTAAAGTCTCTTTCGTGAATAAACTAATTTTATTGTTGAGATTCAATTAGTCCACACAATAAATAATATTTAAGAACGTTATTCTTTTATTTTGAAACACAATTTTTAATCAATATCTATCAAATATTTTCTAGAGGAAGTAATTTTAAAGTGCTTCTCCTTAGTCCTTAATAAAAAGAGAGAGAGAAAGAACTATTTATGGGATAAAAAATTCTTATAACATATGAGTTTTCATCAAATAGAGTAACATTTATTAAAAGGTTAATAAATTTTGTATAAGATAAATGCATCTTTCAAACTAATCTGAAACGTATAAATTAAATGAAGTGAAACTTATGAATTCACATTATTTAATCTGAAAATCAAAACTCTTATCAAATATATTATTTTAAAATTATTTGAAACATTTGTTCCAACAGAAAGTTCATGCTTAAAAAAAATCGCCAGCATACATATTTAATTGAATTCAGTAATTTTGATTCAAATATTATATGTACTATTTTAAAAAAAAAAATTAATACATATAAATTATTAATTTATAAATCAATACTTAAAAAGGATTAAAATTTCAAAGCCATAAACTTTAAATTTTAACTTTGAATCTAAACATAATTAAAACTAGAAATAACTCATACGATTGTGCATCGATAAACAATGTCAAATCCAAAAAGTTAGGTATTATACCTAATTTAATTTGTAAAAGAATTTTAGTGTTATGATCCTGAACAATAAGTATATATAATTTATTGCTGACATTGATTTGTTTATCCACTTTAGGATCTTAGGGTAATTACCAAGAGAAGCATGAAGCATTAGTAGGATGAAACTCTTTCAACATTAATTTATTTTTTGAGTTCAAATAAAGAAAAAGTTTTTGATAGAAAACACATTTGTTTTAATGAATTTTACTCGTAAATCTAATAATTGAATTTACTATTAGAATTTTTAAAATAAATTAGTGGTCTTGGGACAAGCTAGCTACAACCATTTGACCAAAATTTTGATCACCATAGTAGGGCTAACCTTGAGTAATTGATAATTGTCAAGTGGTACATGTGCATACAATTTATTAATACTAATAGAATTCTGGTCACGCTATAAAACAAATAACTTAGCAATTAATAAGAAAAAAAGATAATAAAAAAAAAGTTGAGAGAATATCAGTAATGACAACTCTTCAAATCAGTATATATATTATAATCTGCGTAAGGTTATTTATAGCCTAAAAAGTTATGAAGATAAAGGAGATAGGCATGTCAATTTGCCATTAGTGGGTCCCTTAAAGAAAGTGGAGCATCCATTAATTTTCTTTCATAACACTCTCTCTTGAATGTCCATGTATAATGTGTCACATTAATAACTTTATAAAAGACAATATACATAATTATCCTAAACACCCATAGATATTGTGTCTCGTTAAAACCTTACTAAAAAAAATCTAGTGAAAAAAAGACTAGTGAAGGAAAAAGAGTAAACACATTTGGTAATACGCCTTGAGTGTTGCCTCATTAAAAACCTTATCAGGAAAATCCAGTGGGACAAAACTTGGTTAAGGGAAAAAGAGTACAGCGCGTATTTCACTCCCCCTGATGAAAATTTCATTTGATATTTTGGTGACGGCGCATTTCAATATTATACATTAGTTTCTTAAAAGTTGACGTTGGTAATGCCTTTGTGAATAAATCTGCAAGATTATCACTCGAACAAACTTTTTGTACATCAATATAACCATTCTTCTGGAGATCATGTGTGAAGAATAATTTTTGTGAAATATGTTTCGTTCTGTCTCCTTTTATGAAGCCACCTTTCAATTGAGCTATGCACGCAGCATTGTCTTCAAATATAACTATGAGTACTTTGACATTATTTTTCAGGCCGCATCTTTCTTTGATGAACTGTATCATTGATCTCAACCAAACACATTCTTTAATTACTTCATGAATTGACATTATTTCAGCATGATTTGAAGAAGTAGCAACAATAGACTGATTTGTAGATCGTCATGATATAGCAGTTCCTCCGTATGTAAATAGATAGCCTATTTGAGATCGAGTTTTATGCGGGTATGATAAATAACATGCATCTACATAATCAATAAGTTTTGCATAGCCTTTACTAGTATAAAACAAACTCATATCAATGGTACCCTTTAGATATCACAAAATATGTTTGAACTGTTCCAATGTCTTCACATTAGGATGAACTATACCTTGCCAGCAAATTAACAGAAAATGTTATATAAGGCATGTTTACATTAGCAAGATACATAAATGAACCAATAGCACTAAGATATGGTACTTCAGGACCAAAAAGTTCTTTATTCTCTTCTGGAGGCCGAAGGACCTATATCCACTTCAAGTGATCGAACAATCATTTGAGTACTTAATGAATGTGTTTTGTCCATGTAAAATTGTTTTAAGATTTTTTCAGTGTAGGCAGATTGGTGGACAAAGATTCTGTCTGCTAAATGTTCAATTTGCAGACCCAGATAAAGTTTTCTCTTTTCAAGGTCTTTCATCTCAAATTCTTTCTTTAGATATTCAATCGTCTTTTGGACCTCTTCAAGGGTTCCAATGAGATTTATGCCATCAACATAAATGGTGAGTGTAATAAACTCTGATTCTGTTTTCTTAATAAAAACACATGAACAAATGACATCATTTATATAATTTTCATTTATCAGTACCACTAAGGCAATATACCACATACGCCCTGATTGTTTCAGACCATATAATAATCTTTGCAATTTGATTGAGTACATCTTCCGAGACTTAGTATATGCTTCAGGCAATTTTAATTCTTTTGGAATTTTCATGTAAATTTCATTATCAAGTAAACCATAAAGGTAAGTTGTAACTACATCTATTAGATGTATTTCAAGATTTTTATGTACAACTAAGTTAATGAGATATCGAAAAGTTATTCTATCCATAACAAGTGAATATGTTTCTTCATAGTTGACCCTGGATCTTTGAGAGAATCCTTAAGCAACAAGGCGTGCCTTGTATCTTATAATTTCATTTCTCTCATTTTATTTTCACACAAAAACTCATTTATAGCCAACTGATTTTACACCTTCAGGGGTTTGGACTACAAGTCCAAAAACCTCACGTTTAACAAGTGAGTCTAATTCTGATTGAATTGTCTTTTGTCATTCTGGCCAATCACATCTACGTCGACATTCTTCGACGTATTTAGGCCCAATACTTTCATTATATTATACGAGGTTAAGTGCAACATTATATGCAAAAATATTATTTATCCTAATTTTTGATCGCTCTAAATTTATCTATCACCGGTAGAATTTATTAAAGTTCTTCATTCACTTTAGTCTGGGGATCACTGACTTCTACAAGACTATGAGGTTTGCTCAAATCTTGACCTTTTTTAGGAGGTTCTTTTGTAGTATCATCTTTATTATTTTTCATGTTTCTCTTTCTAAAATCTTTATCCTTTGAACTCAATGGTCTACCACGCTTCAGGCGTGTTTGGAATTCAGAAGCTATGATACTAGTAGATGGTCCTTTTGGGACATCAATCCGGATAGGTACATTCACTGCAGGGATATGTGACTTAGTTGTCCGTTTCAAATCTAGCATTTGATTTGCTATTTTCTGTAAGTGGATGATCTTCTAGACCTCCTACTCATATGTGCGGGTACGTGGATCAAAATGAGATAGTGATGAAACTTTTTACGCAATTTCTCTTTCTCTTTTGGGCTTCGTTTTCTCTCCCCCTAATTGCGAAAAAGTTATTTCATCAAACCAACAATCTGCAAATCGAGAAGTAAACAAGTCTCTTGTCAACGGTTCAAGATATTGAATTATGGAGGGTGAGTCAAACCCAACATGTATGCCCAGCCTTCGTTGAGGGTCCATCTTGGTACGTTCTGGTGGTGCTACATACATGTATACCGCACAACCAAAAATTCGTACATGGAGACTATATTTGGCTCATGACCAAATACTAATTGTGACGGTGAATATTTATTATAATTTATCGGTCTGAGACGTACAAGTGTTGCTGCATGTAAGAGAGCAGACCCCAAACAGTAATTAACAATTTTATTTTTATTAGTAGAGGTCTTGCTATCAATTGTAAACGCTTAATAAATAACTCTATAAGGCCATTTTGAGTATGAACATGAGCAACATGATGTTCAATTTTTATCCCAATTGATAGCAATAATCATCAAAAGCTTGGGATGTAAATTCTTCAGTATTATTGAGGTGAATCCGTAAACACTAATATTATATATATGTTTAACGTAGATCCAATAACTCACCCAATTTTATAAATACGTTCCTAATCTTGATGTCACTTAACTTGTCAACTCCCATGTTTTTTTGAATTTCAAAATTAGGTTAAACCTCAATTAAATTAAATAATCACTTTAAAATTTGAGCCTTTCGTAATGCTTTCGAACGATAAAAATCTGTTCAAATACATAATCTTTATAAGAATACGAATCCAATGACACCATATTGCTATATTTTATTTTGGATCAAAAATTGGATCAAAAGGTCATCCCGAGTCATTGAAGTCAAATCTGATATTTTCTTTCCGATTATGTTCACTAATGATAAAATAAACTCACATGTCAAAATTCAACTAAAATGGATAGTTATTCGACGCCAAATCAAGATTTTATGTGAAGAACCCTAGAGTCATATTTTCTTATTTCGGCGTTATTTCTCCACCAATATACCCTAAAAATATGTTCATAATCACATAAAAATTTAATGGAAAGGATGAAAATAATTACTTTGACGCTTTGGAATAAAAATTCCTATTTTTCTCTTCTCCTTTATTTTTCTTTTCCTCTTTCTTTTCTTTCTCCCTCCGTATTTTTTTCCCAGCTTCTGCGTTCTGTTCGTCGTTGCTGTTCTCTTCTTTGTTCTTTTTTTTTCCTCAAAGAACTATGTATAAAAATTTATAAATCTCATCCTTTTTCTTTAATAATTGGTATAGAGTATTAATTAAATTAATATTTTAGCCCACTAATTAAATAAGTTATCTAAATTTTCCTCTCAACTAAATAACCGTAATTATCGAAAAGTCCAAAATACTCAATTAAAAATTTACGAAATGAGTCTTTTATGAACTAAAAATTTCTAATACTCAAAACGACATAATGGGTCGTTACAATAATAATAGTAACAAATAATTTGGCTAATTGCAAAAGTCAAAAATTGCTTTGTGGATAGTGAGGTGTACGAGTTTGGTCTTATTCCTATAGGTGTTAGTGAACTAATTAATTAACAAATTGGTTGTTGTTGAAAGGTCAAAGCATTTATTTTGATTTAAAAATATATTTATTTATTTTAAAAAATTAAAGTATTTGATTAATTAATAAAATTATTTTTAAATTAAAGTAAAAACAGTTTTTCTGTTTTTGAAAAGAACCTAAATATTTATGCTTCTTAAAAAAGCAAAAACAGAAGCAAAAAAATAATAATTCAAGAACAGAATATTCCTGTCATATATACACATGTATCAATATATTTCTTATATTTATTTATTTATGTGGTAAATTTTTGTATGTATGATATTTAAATTATTTTGCTTGATATTTTTAATTATATAATCATCGTGTTAAATATTATATTAATATTTAATATATTTCTTATTTAGCTATGTATAATATTGATTGAAAAATTGAATATGTACATTTTAATTAAAAATAAAAATTAAATTAAAAAATCATTATAGATATTTAAAATAAGTTCTCTTTATAAAATAATATTAATATTAAAAGTGCATTGATATTAGTCCTTTTTCATAATTTGACTCTCAACAACACTTTTAAAAAAAGAAGAATCAAACATAATATGCTAATCAAAAACACATTTCAAATGAAGTAACCAAACAAAAATAGTTTTTTTTTAGAAACACTTTTCTGGAAATTTATTTTTTAGAAAAATTATTTTAAATTAAATAATTCTCATTAATTACTAATTTTGCATTTGATATATATATTGGGCTTTTGATTAATTTAGGTTGGGCCATTTGCACAAACAGATTCTAAATTAAATAATTCTCATTAATTAATAATTTTGTATTGTGAAAATTTTCGAAATGTCATTATTAAGATATCATATTTTGAGTTATTACAAGATTTTATAAGTTTTAAATTGTAGCAGTAAAACTCTATCAAGTTATAATTAATTTTAAAATATAATGCAATAATTAATTTATTAATAAATGGATTAAACAAAAAGTTAATAAATGTATTAATAGTAATACCGAATTACCATTCAATCAGTGCTCTAGTTTTAATTTATAAATTAATTGATTATATTTTATTAAGTAATTAAATAAAAATAGATTTTTCCTTAAATAGTGTTTTATAAATGGCCAGATATATCAATCATTGATTTCCTCCATTTACAACTTGTTTGGATGGTGATTTTTCGTGGTATGATATGGTATATGGTTAGTAAGAGAACCACGTTTATTTTGATTATTTCTTTAATTACATGGTATAGTATGGTTTGGTTTCATGATTTTGTAATCATGAAAACCCTCATTTTTTGAAACCATCAATTTGGTGGTATCCATTATTTACTTATTTTTTTCTAATTATACCCTTACTTAATTTTAAATGATTCTATTTTATCATTTATTCTTTATTAAATATGAACCTAATATTTACTGTTTCCACCGTCATATTACTGATTCTCCTCCACAATAATTTTTGAACCTTCTACACATTCTTGATATTCCTTGTCTATGAAACCCTCTTTCTAGAAATAATCATCTTCAAAGAGAAAGGTTAGGGCTTTTTCATGCTTCTAGGAGTTGCGATCTTTAATTCGATGATCGAAATTATCTTCTCCCTGATGCAATTTTCAACATTATCCGTGTTAACCTCTTGAGATTGTACCCCGAGAAGAGAACAACATCCTTATTGGAAGTTCAAGTCATTGGAGGAAAAGATTAGGCGAGAAAGCATTTTTGCAAGGTTAGGTGCATAATCACACATCCGTGGGAAAAAAAACTAGAACCTTAGATATGTGAAGGGCATTTTCATAAATTTATCAGTTACGATATAGTATCATACAGTCAACCAAACAATAAAATTATCATTAAACAATAGCAAAACATACAGTCTATCCAAACATAGTATCGTAATATACAATACCATATCATACAGTACCGTGCATTATGAAACAATAAAAACCACCATCCAAACAGAGTGTTAGTTGTACACTATTTTAATTGTTATCAACCTCCTAATTAATATCCTAATTAATAGTATCAATCTCCTCGTTTAGTTTCTCTTTCCTCCTTTTTTGTACGATTTTTTTATTGTTTTGAAAATTGATATCATTTTTTTATTTATTTTTTTAAAAAAAATAAAAATCATTTTTAAATTTTTTTTTAGTATTCTTATTTCTTAAATCTGTTTTATCTTTTAAATCTCTATTTAATATTCTCACACAATTTTCTCCCTTAACATACCCACATTAGTTATTTATTTTTTTTTAACTTTTTTCATGCACGCGTCTCTTCTTTTTACTTCCCTATTTGTCTCCAATACAAATTTTATGCTTTCATCCATGATTTTAAATTAATTTATTTTTTATATAAATTTTGTAAATTAACATAATTTTTTTTCCAGTATCAGTATGAAATATGGCAACGTTCATTCAATCTTGATTCAATAATGAGATAATAATATAAAATCTTAATTAAAATTGGTATCTAGATTGGAATTTTAGATTTGAGAAACACTGCATACACAAAGTAGTAAGAATTAATATTTTGAAATTCTATTCAGATACCAATTACATACATTGCTATACTTGAGCTTTTCAGATATATATCAATTGGATACAACATTAACTAGTTTTAGTTTGACTTACTCGGTTGAAATCTTAACTATATGTTATATTTTTAGTTGGATACCAATTAGATATCAATTGCATATATGGTTAGACTTAATATTTTTAATTGGATATTAGTAGAATACCAATTGGAAGTATACATTGGTGAACTTAACTTTTTAAGTGGTTTAATGACCCGTTAGGTCATTTCGATAATGATTCCTCCATTTTTCATACAAGACCCTTTTTGTAAAATAAAATTGGAAATTTTGGATTATTCGGTAACTACGGTTAATTAGTTGATGGGTGATTCTAGATAATTAATTTAATTGATAGGCTAAATTATTAATTTATTTAATACTCAATACTATTTTATTTATTAAAATAAGTAGTGGGACTTGTCATTTTTAATAATTAAATATTTAAGAAAAGAAAATCGGGGCAGAACCCTAGCGGACGGACTATTGAAGAAAAGCATCGCACTTTTGCAGGTAAACAAACAAAACTATACATCCACTATTACATTTTTTAAATATATATCTAACTATATATATATAGAATATAGGGTATCCTATTATGATTATCAATATGGATTTAAAAGTTATTGTCCTTCTATCAATGTTAAAGTTGTACGTGGAGTGTTTAAAAAAAAATTGGAGACAATTTTAAATGGATGATTATTATGTAATGATTGCAATGTTATAGGATAATAATGGGATAATTATTGGGAAGTGATGTAATGGTGGTGAATGAAAAATCAATGCACTGTGGGGTGGTTCATTCGTTCCTTTTGTGGTTAGTGTTGCAGATGGTGTATTTAGCTTTAATTGTGGATTTTATTATCACACTATGATTCAAGTTTTGATGTATTGAGATCGATAATTAAATGTTAGCTGTATTATCTTATATGAATTCCGTTAAATTTATGATATTAGAGAAATTGGAACTTAATCATAGGCTTAAAATTTGAAAAACATGAAAGTTGACATGTTATTTGACATCAACATTAGAAAATTCAATTATAGATTTGAGTAAGTTTTTGAGTCTAGACTAGACATATAGTTATATGGGTGTTATTAGTTTCAGAATCTTATTGTGATTATTTATTTGATTAGATTGCATTGAGTTGGAAGCTCAACGAAAGGGGAAAACTCAAATTCTAGAGTAATTGTTTGATTTTTTTTAGGCAAGTGAACTTCTAAACCTCAATTTAAGCTTGTAGATGCTAGTATTTCCTTGTTTTGTATGTTAGGGAGTAATGACAATTGGACTGGTTATTGACTGTATGATTGACCTTAAAAATAGAGATGAGGGGTATAAAATGACAATCTAATGACGTGAATTGGTGTGATCAATGTGATGAGATTATTGACTTATTTTGGACATATGAAATGACTATGAGCCTGTTTGGATGGGCTTTAAGTTGGTCAAAACCAACTTAAAGCCCCTTTTTAGCTTTTGGACGTGTTTGCCCAGTGCTAACTTTAAGCCATAAAATTCTTAAAGTGAGTCAAAAATGAAAAGTTAGGAATCCTAACTTTATTTTTCTAAGTGCTTAAAGTCATTTTCTTTGACCATGGAAATTACTTTTATATCTCTTATATTTTAACTAAATTTCCAAACTACCCTTTTTATTCTTTTAACCCTAAAATTCACA
This sequence comes from Solanum dulcamara, assembly GCF_947179165.1. Classification (NCBI taxonomy): domain Eukaryota; kingdom Viridiplantae; phylum Streptophyta; class Magnoliopsida; order Solanales; family Solanaceae; genus Solanum; species Solanum dulcamara. The sequence continues at coordinate 71,333,788 of NC_077241.1, read as the reverse complement.
TCATTTTTTTCATTTAAACACTTTTATACAAACACTCAACTGCTTATTTATAAAAATAACTTTCAGCACTTCAAAATTCTAAAAGCATTTCATATATAAAAGTTACTTTTTTTAAGCACATCCAAATGGGCTTTATATTAATATGAGATGTGAAAATTATTATTGATATCATGTCATTATTGTGAATTATATGAACATGAATTGATTTCATTGGTTCTGATATACTGTGCTGAGACTGGAAATGATATGAAATAAAGGGGTTGGGCCAAACGCTCCGTGGCAGGTTACATGGACAGAAATGTCCCCAATGAATTTTGGATTGTAATTCAGCGGATGTGTACCGATAGGACAAACATACATCATTTTATTGCATTGTATCGCACCTTTATGATATTTGTTAATTGTGTTCACCTCTTATTGCTCCATGTTTACTGAATTTGACTTTATATGATTAAATTGCTAATATTATTGCTGAGTATTCATGAACTGCATATAATTACTGTATAAAAATATAGAGTTGGGCTGATTTTTATGCATGTTGTAGTTGAGGAGGTTCGGTTGGGGGGGGGGGGGGGACACGGGTACTTGTATCTATTTAGCTTTGCTTAGTTTTATTTGTCCACTTACTGAGTACCGTGTTGTTTGGTACTCACCATTTGCTTCTACACTAGTGTAGGTTGTGAGCCCAGACCTGCTTGATCTCCTAGTGTTTTCTACCACATCCGAGACTATCATTTCAAGTGTTGAGTTAGCTGTTACATCCATCTAGCGGACACCTCTTACTTTTTTATTATGTTTTAGTCTTATTCTAGAAACAAAGACATTGTTATTTTTATTCGTACTTCGATGATGTATTAGTGGATTGTGCACGTAAAAATAATCTTGGGGTATTTTAAGTTTATTTTACATGTTTTTGATTAAGTTAAAGTTCATTTTATTTCATATTTTTCCGCATTTATTTTTCACTGGGTATTAGGCTGACTTGTCTCGGTGGATTGAGATGAGTGCCATCACTCCCGAATTCGGATCGTGACAAGTGAATACAATTGGATACCATATGAATACCAAATGATTACCAACATTAAGCAGTTTTGGTTTTTGAGTCTATATTTGAAAAACAATTCATACACAAAGGACTAAGAGCCCGTTTGGATTTGACCAACTTAAAACCTCTTTTTAGCTTTTGGACATGTTTGCCTAATGCTGACTTTAAGCCATAAAGTTCTTAAAGTCAGTCAAAAATGAAAAGTTAGGATTCCTAACTTTTTTTTCCAAAGTGCTTAAAGTCATTTTCTTTGATCATGAAAATTACTTTTATATCCCTTATATTTTAACTAAATTCCCAAACTACATTTTTTTATTCTTTTAACCTAAAATTCACATCATAAGCACTTTTATCCAAATACTCAACTGCTTATTTATAAAAATAACTTTCAACACTTCAAAGTTCTAAAAACACTTCATACATAAAAGTTATTTTTTTAAGCTCATACAAACGGGCTCTAAGTATTACACATAATAAATATTCTGAAATCAGAATTCATTAAGTTAAAGATCAAAAACATCAAAATATGTGTTTGTCACAATTAAACAACTAAATTAAAACACAAATAAATTATGACTAATTTTCAGCAGAATAATTTTAACATATCGTCCTATTGTGTCCCTTCCGACGACATGTGCTGCACGTAATGTATAATTTCCTTCATTTGAAAATCAACATACTTTTCTCTTCCAATGTGGGTATCTCTCTTTTTCTCGAAAATTTATATCTCAACATATTATGTCAATTTTATATCATTTACAGTCTAATAAAATGCACATAATAACTATTGCATATCAACTTTACGAAAACTACAAAAAAATATCAAAATTATACAAGTTTAGAGACAGTAATGAAAGACAAATTCATACTAATTTCATTGAAAGTTAATTCCAACATAATTGAAAGTTAATACCAAACTTCATGCCAAATATATAAACATTATAGCAAATCACGTGACTTTCATACTAATTACATGTCGTTTATATATTCATTATACACCCATTGCATACCATTATGTCAAGTCTATACAAATTACATGTCACTTTCATGTCAAGTTTAAACAAATTACATGTAATTTTTATGTCAAGTCTCTTTCCTGCTATTTAGGTTGACAGAGTACACATTCATGCCAAAATATAGCCAAAATTCATGTAACTTTCATGCCATTTGATGTTCACATAGTGCATATTCCATGCCAACTATATGACACTACAAAATTCATTCAAATTCATGTCAAATGAAAAAATATATATTAAACTTAGTCCAATTTAACCCAATTTTGAATAATTATAAAACAAGTAAAAATAGCTTTATGATACATAATCTGTAATCATGTGAGATACATACCTTTTATATACAAAATTCATACAAAAAAACATAGGGAAACTTACATAAACATATAATATTAAGAAAATATTTACTATTTATAATAATAAAAAAATAATTTCACCGAACACTTATAATACAGTTTTAATACATATTGCAGAGAATTATTCATAAAACATATATAATACAAGTTTTATAGATGGATAATACATTTATCACATATTTTAATAGACTTATTATATATTATGTTAGATTCTTACTACACAAACATATTATATATTTTAAAACACTTAAAATACATTTATATTGTATGCATAATTCACTTTTAATACAAATGTAGATTTATCATAATATTGCTATATATTTCTATAAATGATAATAAATAAAAAATATCGCTAAAATAAGTAATTAATTTTTAAAAAGCACTCAATTAAGTAATTTTTCCAAAAACATATTACATACTTTGTAAGAGTTCGTATATAAAATATGTTATCCCAATTACATATTAATTTAATACAAACTTAAAATACATAAATACACCTTCATCAAGACATCAGATTTATACCAATTAAGGGCAACTCTAAAACACACAATAAAAAATATAATTTATAATAACAAATAAACAATCTAAAAATATACATAAGGTAAATCAAAATCATTCCATTTTTTCAAAAAATGCCAAGACATAAATTATACCAATTCCGTAGTAATTTCATACAACTTCCATAGCAAGGGTATGCATAAAAAAATTAAAAAGAATGTGCTAAAAATAATTGTTAAATAAATACCTTCACACATGTTTGACCTTTTTTGCTTCGAGGATTTTTGAATCTGATGGTTTTGAAGGCTCACCCTTTTTTACACTCTTTGCCTTTTTTAATTTATTCTCAGTTACGAAATCATAATCAGAATTTGAATCTAAAAAATTGGATGAATGAGAATCCAATTTCTTCCCCTATCTTTTTTCCCCTTCTCCGTGATTTCTTTGTTCTCGACTTGGATTTTTGTAACGATCCGAATCCGGATGTGATGGCACTCATCTCAATCCACCGAGATAAGTTAGCCTAATACCCAACGAAAAGTAGATGCGGAAGAAAAGAAAAGAATCAAAATTTAACTTAAGCGAAAACACGTAAAAGAAACTCAACATTCCCCAAGATTGGTTTTCATGTGTACAAGCCACTAATTTATTATCGAAGTACGAAAAGAAATACAATCACAATATCTTTGTCTCTAGAATAAGACTAAAACATAAGAAAAGAGCAAGAGGTGTCCGCTAGATAGATGTAACAGCTACCTCGACACTCGGAATGATAGCCTCGGATGTAGTAGAGAATGCTAGAAGATCAAGCAGGTCTGGGCTCACAACCTACACAAGTGTGGAAGCAAAGGGTGAGTACCAAACAACACGGTACTCAGTAAGTGGATAACTAAAACTAAGCAAAACTTAATAGATACAGGTACTCCTGTACTCCCAACCGAACCTCCTTAACTACAACGTGCATAAAATCAGCCCAACTCTACACTTGTACAATAACAACAATAATACAGTCCACAAATACTCATCAATAGTCTCGTCAATGAATCATACCAAGTCAAGTTCAGCACACACAGAGCAATACGAGGGTAAACACGAATTCACAAATATCAGAAAGGTGCAATGCAGTGCAATGAAATGATACATGCTTGTCCTATCGGTACACATCCGCTGAATCACAGTCCGAAACCCATGGGGAACATTTCTGTCCATGTAACCTGCCACGGAGCGTGTGGCCCGTCCCCTCAACATATATATCTTGCCACGGAACATGTGGCCCAACCCCTTTATTTTATAATATCTGCCACGGAGCGTGTGGCCCGACCCCTTTGTTTCATATACCTGCCACGGAGCGTGTGGCCCGACCCCTTTTGTTTCATATCATTTTTAGTCTCAACACAATATGTCAGAACCAATGCAATCAATTCATGTTCATATAACTCACGATAATAACATGACAACAACAATAATTTTTCCTATCTCACATCAACATAGTCATTTCACATGTCCAAAATCACAACATATCAATTCCATCAATACATGTCATTAGATCACCATTTTATACCCCTCATCTCCTTTTTTTTAAGGTCAATCATACAGTCAATAATCCAGTCCAATTCTCATTACTTCCTAGTATATATGACACGGAAATACAAGCATCTATAAGCTTAAACTAAGGTTTAGAAATTCACTTGCCTTAATTAATCAAGCAATTACTCCGGTACTTGAGCCTTCCCTTTTCGTTGGGCCTCCAAATAAGTATAATCTAATCAAATAAATAACCACAATAAGATTTTGAAATTAACAACACCCTTATTACCATATGTCTAGCCTAGACCCAAAAATTTAAGGAAATCCATAACCACTTTCCTAATCTTGATGCCACTTAACATGTCAACTCCTATATTTTTCTGAATTTCAAAACTAGTGTTAAGTTTCGATTCCTCCAAATAATATAAATCTAATGGTGTTTATATAATACAATAAAACTAATAACATATACTAACCTATAAAAACTTAGCCATAATGTAGTAACCACTAAAGAAAAATATTCCAAAATCAATCAACTAATTTCGAACTAGTGACGTCAATCACGAAAACAGAGTGCACGTCTTATTCTATTCTGCAATTTATAAATTTGATTTGTCTTCTCCAATCCTCACCGCATCATTACACTATAATATTAGACCTCAAATTACTAGTCATTATTAAACCATACCTTCTATCCAACAAACTGATATTGACCTCCTTCACAAAATGCTATTAATTTGCCTTTTAAAATATATATATATATTTTTTTCATTCAATAGCAATCAGTAGCAAGGCAAAAGACACGTGCATTGATATTAGTTTACTATGATGATTTCTTTTCACTTTATAAAGTCATTGAAAAGAAAAAGTAGCATACCAATTAGTGAAGTGCACTATTCGTTGTTGAAATCCAAAATTCTTTTACTTGTATAAACTTTCCTGTTCTCTTCTTCGTCATGAAAATTGGATGTTGCCGCCGCACAAATTTAGTTTTTTTTTTTTCTTTTCTTTCTTTCCAAAACTCTTATGTATTAGAAGTAGCAAATACCCCTAATTTATTTTAATAAGATGATATAAGTAGTATAGTGTGTTAAATAAATTACCACTTTAGCCCATTAATTAAATTAGTTATCTAAATTCACCTCTTAATTAAATAAATATAATTATCGAATAGTCCAAAATTATAATTTAATTTTTTTTTGGAGGGAGTATTTTATGGAAGAGAGATGACTCATTCTCAAAATGACCAAATGGGTCATTACAATTTTCGTCTTCGTGGGTGTATTATGATTTCTCTTCAAATGAGTTGGATTCTTCTTCACCAGGGTGGTATTCTTTTTAAGGGGGTTTGAGTTAAAATGTTGAAGGTTGGTGGCTCAATCTCTACCTCATGTTCATCTTCTACAAATATTGAACTTTTTCTTGGTGTTTGACAAAATTTTTTATTTTTATGCATCCTAATAAACCGTTGAAATCACGTTGAAAATAGAGGTATTGAAATGGTATAGAAGAAAATATTTTGAATGAAGTTGAAGAAAGATGGTAAAGCAGAAAAAGAAAGAAAAATTGTTAGTATTCCTTGATTGTAGTGATTGGATTGTTCCAATAAATGCGTCATCTTTGTGATTATCACTCCTATTAATTATGTTTGAATTTAATATATTAAAAAAAAAATAATTTAAATTAATTTTTAAATTAATACAGATATGTTAAGACTTGTAAATAAAATGTTATAAATGGTAAATTTATAAAATTACATTTAATTTTTATCCCATAACTTTTGATAATTTTTACTTTTTGTCTTGCATTATAAGTAAAAGGTTGAACCCATCCGTAGCATCTTAAAGTTGACATCAATTTTTACTTTGACATTTTAATTAGACGTTGTTCATTTTAGACACCTTACGTGAAGGTCCGATGTGCCATTTTGACTTTTTTTTTTTTTTTTATATTCTCAGAATTAGCTTAAGCGCATGTATCAAACGCCTCCTCTACATGAATAAATAAACAAACCTACATGTGACACATGATTTTTTCTTAAAAGCTCACCTTTACTTTTTTTTCCTCTCCAAAATGTCCAACTCCATGCCCCACCCACACTCCCATTTCCTTTTTCTTCTCCTTCTTCGCGTGCCTTCTTTCTCTTTATCTATGTTTTTTTTCAAATCCTCCAAAATTTATGTGTTCTTCTTATGCCAAACAAAAGTTTGTTTTCTTGTGTTACATTTCTTGATTAATTGTAACCACTTAATTTTGTCAATTGCAAGGAGTCTTAAGATCGTAAAAGATATAGAATGTAATAGCTTGTTTCAATCCCAATTTTCGTTGTTAATGACTAAAAAATTAGGGTAATTTGCAACAAGAAATGAAAATCAAGAGAATTTTTCATTATTCTTGGGGGTAGAAGTTTTTTATTCAGTTGTAGTAGCAGACATCATTGATATGGCAAAGCTTAAAATTAATTTTTCTGATTTTAAAAAGGAAAAGAATCACAAATTCTTAAAAAATGATGGTGGTCTTATTATTTTCGGTGAGGTTGCTAAGGAAATTGGCTATGTTGTTGAAGAAATTGGATTATGATGTAACCCAACAAATATTTGCCCCACAAAATTAGGTTATAGATAAGTATATTTTGATCCACAACAAAAAAGTAAAAATCATTATATTTAAAGATAAAAATTAAAAATCATAAAAAATATTAGCCCATCAATGTGAAAAACTCCATTTAAGTTCGTGTTGCTTATAATTCATTAAAAAAAGTGCTCCTCGTCAAAAATAATTAAATTCTATTTGAGTCTGAAACCTAAAATTTCTAATATAAGAAAGTGAATTTGTATCCTCTCCATCACTAATTTTTGGTGATTACCTAATAGTTTTTGTTTTTTCAATTATAACCCCACTAATAAAGCCCCTTTCCATGTGTGCATATGCTTTCAATTTTTTTCCACTTATATATTTAGGATATGTTTAGAACATGTCACATAAGAGTATATTATAGTTAGAAATCATTTCTATTGTTACAGTACTATAGGATCACTAATAACACGCAACGGCTAAAAATAATTTTGAAAAGGTTTATTTGTATTTAAAATTTATTTATATATAAAAAAAGATTTAAGATAGATGTAATAAAGAGAATTATTATCTAAAATTGCTTTGATAGCTGAAGACTTTATGTGTATCAACATTAAGAACAAATATTGTGCTGAAATTTTTCACCTCAAAATAAACATAGCAAGAAAATAATTTTCTTATCAATAATGTTTACTCTCTTGATTTGATAAGATAATCCCACATTTTTTACAAAGTGTTTTTCTTAAGATTTTTTTGAAGAAATTAAATTAGGACAATTTTTTATAGTGAAATTTTTTTAAATGTCATATTTAATATAAGAAATTTTGAATTGTGACAGTAGTTTATAACTTTAAGCTTGTAGCAATAAAATACTTTCAAGTTATAACAGATTTGAAAATATTATGCATTAATAAATGTATTAAAAAGAGAAATAAATAAAAATGTAATAAAGAAACGAAAATGGTAATAAATATATTAATGGTAATATAGAATTAGCATTCAATTAGGACTCTAATAATTGATATTGAAATTAAATTCTTTTATTTTCTCAATTAGTTGAAAATCTGATAAGATATATTTTCCAAAACTGAAAATTTTATTTAAATGTTTGTCTCCAACGTTTCTCTCTCCCCTTCATTCAACGACTTTTCATCATTTTAAAAATAATTTCATTGAGTTTATCATGGAAAGTGAATTTTTTTTATCAATACTTATTCAACATAATGGAAGATGGGATTGTTTAGGTAGGTTATTCAGTGATTTGGTTTCCCTTTTTATTAAAAAAGTTTGTTTGTGATGAAAAAGTTCATTCATTTTTGTTGAAGATGGGGTTGTTCAGTTAGGTTTTCATTAGTTGTAATGTTAAACTCATTTTAACGTATCATAAATTTTGTACAAATTCAGTGGAAGTAAGAGTTAATAATGAAATGACATTTTCTGCATAACGTTAGTAGTAGCTAATTTTTTTTTGTTCATTCAAAGTGTTGAAAATCTGGGTTCAGTCTAATTGTAATAATTTTTTAATAAATTTATGTGAATACAAGTTATATGAATATTGTATTAATTCTGATTAAATAATGAGTTGTATGTATGAGTTGTGTAAATTTGGTATGATGCAATTTTGTATTATAAATATTTAATATTTTTTGTATATCCATTGTATTTTTGTTTTTTTAGTTTGGAAATGTACATGGCCGATACTTTTTTGGTGATAGTAATATTTGTATGAATTTGTAATTAAATTTGAGGAAATTTTCTGTTTTACTAATTATGTGGTGTTAGTTGGTATGCGTGCCATGAAAATTATGTATAAATTTTGAATACATTGAATTAATAGTATGGGTTATGTCTAAATAAAATATAAATTTTGTATACAACGAATTAGTGGTATCCGTGATATATAAATTATGTATAAAATTTGTATATAATATAATATTTTTTTGATTTTATCCAGCATGTGATGTTAGTTTGTATGTGATCTGTATAAGTTATGTATATATTTTGTATACAGGCAAATATGTTGGGTTTCAAATGGAGGGTATTATATATAAAACTAGTACTCTATATGGTGGCCTTGTTAATGCAATATCTTCACAGTTAGGAGTGGACACATCTGTAGATAGATTGGAGATTAAGTATCTCGTGAGCAAGAGGTGTCCGCCAATAATGATATATAATGATGTGGGTGTACGTGTGTATTTGGACCAAAGAAAGATAGGGAGGCCAGCTACAGTACTGTGACACCCCGGAAATTTTTTCGCAAAGACTCGAACATTTCTTCACGTGTGGGTAGACTCGGACCGGAGGACTTGTAATTCTACACATGAGTTAGGATTAATTTTTAAGTATTTGAAGTGTGTTAGATGTGTTTAGGGGTCATAAGGGATCTCTAACACCAAGTCGAGTCCAAAGAACTCCAATCGATTAAGTTTTCGGATGAGTTAGTATAAGAATCAACTTCAAACGACCATATCTCCTAGGATATAAAGAACTGGGTGGCTCACGACCTACCAAATTAAAGGTATTTGAGTCTTCTTTCCAACGCCACCAAGATTGCAATTTTTGGAGTTCGGAGTCAAAAGTTATGACCATTTTACTACAGACTAGTACAACAGAGATTTTCAGGCCTGGGTTGCAATTGCTGGAAAACTGGGCTTGGCGCCGCAGTGGCGCGACGCGCCACTATCGCGCCAGAAACATGCCTCAGTAGTTTGGGCTCTGGCGCGGTGCGCCACTATAAGGTGTGCAGGTTTTTTCAAGCCAATTTGTAGAACCCAGAAAATATTGGCCTTGGCGCTGTAAAGGCGCGACGCGCCACTATCGCGCCAAGAATGTGCCTCAGTAGTTTGGTCCTTGGCGCGGTGCGCCACTACGAGGTGTGCAGGTTTTAGGCGTAATCAGCCTGGCGCTGCAAGGGCGCGACGCGCTACTATCGCGCCAGGTGCATTTTAGGCCTATTTTCAGAACTTTTGAGGAGGGGTAATTTGGGAACTTACTCAAATTATATATGTATCACCCTAGTCCATTTTGAGCTCATATTTTCAGCTCTCTCTCTCTCTCTCTCTAAAAGTCCTAGGAGCTTCTCTCTCTCTCTCTCTTCTTCTTCTTCTCCATTTCCAACAAGAAGAGTTCCAAGAGCATCAAGATTCGAGTTCTCCATTGAAGACCCAACACCAAGGTGTTCTTCAAGTCTTCAAACAAGATATGTAAGGCTAACCTAAAATATGGATTGAGTTCTTCCATATGCCCATAGATGTGTTGGTTAGGAGTTGTGAAAGAGTTTAACCTTCTAAAAAGGTTTTCTTGAAAGTTTTCCTAAACTATAGAATGTTTTTAAGTACTATTAGTTGATTGATGTTTTTAATGACTTGAGTTACTAAATAGTTATCTTTTATATTATTGATTTCAAATGTACCTTTGTATATAGATTTATAGATGTTGACAATATTCTTGAGTTGAGTTTTGTTGAGAGTATGGATTCATGTTTCATTCACATGAACCCAAGATGAGATTTCTTGTCATAAATGTCTTGAAGTTGAGATGGATAGTTGTGTGTATATATGTATTGATTGGAATGAAAAGAAGAAATTGGTTAATTAAGAATGTCCTTTTGCTTCTATAAAATGAACATAAGACAAAATAAGGATTTTGGAGTAGATGTTTGATGATGATGTAAATGATAATATATGATGATGATGTGATGATGATGTTTTGATGACGATGTGAGTGATGACGTGAATGGTGCTTATTTAATATGTGTAGAATGATTGATGAAGAGGTATATTGATGAGGAAGTTATGTGATGAAGTGAATTGGAGTCTAATGTGATTATGTGATATGTGATTTACCTAATTTGATGTGGTTGGAGTCTTATGAGCATTTTGAAAATAAATGATTTAGAAACCATTTTTGCATAAACTAGTTATACACTATTTTGAGTTTAAAGAGTGATTATTTTCACCTATGATTTGAAAAGAATTTAAGCATGAGTTGAGTTTGAGAAGTCTTTTAATTTTTTTTTTTAAACACGAGTATTTTGAGTATAAGTGAGTTGAGTATTTTTACTTTAAAATGTCGATTTTTTTGAGATTTTATAGATTTTAAAGAGAAGAGTTTGATGATTTGAGATGAGTCGATTTGAAAGAAGGTCCAATGAGGCCAGATTTGATTGAGTTTTGAAAAGAGTCCAATGAGACTAAATGAGTTGATTTGAAAGAGTCCGATGAGACTAAATGAGCATTTTGAGTATTTTACTCACTTGATAGATATGAGCATATTGAGTCTTGGGAGGAGTATCGAGCACCGAATTGAGTAAGAGTAGTCCATACTCAAACCAATAAACTACGTCGCCAAACGTAGGAGGGGATTAAACCGTTAAAGGTGGATGCTTCCCCAAAATGTTTTTCTTGACATTATAGGACTCGGTTGGATTGGATCCATGATTGGTTGATGCGTTTATTCCCTAGCAAGGTATGAACGGACGCGGCAACAACGTCGGCTTGTTGTACTATCACTCGCTCATATGGTGATGGTTGTCGGTTAGAGAAACTCCCAATTGAATGGATTGTGCTTGATCTGATTGGTTTGATTGTGATTGTAGATGATTGAGTTGAATTGTAAGACATTGCATAACTTAATTTGCATCTTTATTGAGTTGAGCCCCTTTGACTTGATTGGGAGTTGATTGCATTGATCGAATTGGATTAGATGAATTGTGATTTGATAGTGTACGATTGGACTGGATTGGATTAGAAGATAGGTTGATTAGGTTGAATGGAAGGATATATGATTGGATTGGATCGGATCGTATATGACCGGGTTGAACCGATTGTATACGATTGGATTGAATCGGGTGATATATGATTTGATTGAACTGTATTGTGTATGATTGGATTGGATTGTATGATGTGTGATTGGTATTTGTCTAGAAATGTATTCTTACTTTAGACTTATGACGTCTTATGTGAGTCTCTCCTACCTTTCTGATTCGAGATAGTTGATCCGATATTATTCTTCCTTGAGGTATGTTTTATTCTGCCGTATTACATACTCGTACATTCCATGTACTGACGTCCATTTAGACCTGCATCATTTCATGATATAGAGACAGATTTAAGAGATCGTTAATAGGAGCATCATCGAGGATCTATACACACTCAGCGTATTGGTGAGTCCTTCCCTACATTCGGAGGACACCGCTTATAACATTCTTGCATCGAGTTAGCCCTTTTCATTTTGGTTTGAGGTAGCCATGAACATGTCATTGGCATCAAATAGATAGTAGTGATAGAGGCTTCATAGACTATATAGTGATGGGTCGATTGAGTATTTTCTGTTCTTGAATTATTTTTTTGTCGAACTATTTTAATGACAAAAATCGAAGTTTGATTTGTTGGCTCATGGCCTTTCTTTCTTGAGTTAGATCGTTGATTTGGGTTGCCCGCCAAATTATTTCTTTATTTTTAAATCTTCCGCTGATTGAATGAAAGAATGGATATGTGATTAGGCTATGTGGTTCGCTTGAGAGACAGAAATGGTTTCTGAGTGCCGGATACGTCTAGAGTACCCTCCCGGGGCGTGACAAGTACGTTGGAAGAGAGTTGGTGATGTTAAATCTAAGAAGACTAAGGTCACCTGGAGCATATGTTATCGAGAGGGTCATAACAGAAAGACGTGTGGAAATTATGTTCCTGAAAGTTAGTTAAGAATTCTTACGTTTAGATTTATTTTTTAAAATTGACAAACAATTGTTTGTATATTTTTTGTGCTCGATTGGTAATGAATTTATAGCAATATGTCATGTAAACTTTATTTTGTGTATGAAACCTGATTAGTCTCATTTATATCATATTATTTATTGATTGTTGGACTTAAATAGTTAGAAATTTAAGTATAATAATATTTAAATATCAAAAAATCTATTATTGGTATTACACTAGCATACGAGTTAAAAAATACTCAATGATAACATAACAAACAACTACATTGTATGAAAATTGAACTTTAATAAAACTTTGAATATTGCATTCTATAATACAATTGATCTATAATATTTTACGAAACCTAAATGAAAAATGAATTCTATAAAATATATATTGTAAGTATCACAATAGCATACGAGTTGATAAATTCTAAGGGTTAACAAAATAAGACACTTAAATGAAATAATGAATGAATATGGTATCCTACAAAGGAACTGTACTGAAATATTATATGAAAATTGAATTCTAATAATAAAAAAATGAATATTATATTGATCTATAATATTGTATGAAATATGAATTCTAATAAAATAAGGTATCCTATATAAAAACTGTACTGAAATATTGTATGTTATTTGTAGGAAAATTGAAATCTAACAAAACTTTGATTATTGTATCATATAATATAGTTGATCTGTCATATTGTATGAAACCTGAATGAAAAATGAATTTTAGTAAACTTTGAATTGATTTTATAAAATTTGGATGTCATACGTAATATTTTGATGGATATTTAAATATCTTGAAGAAAAATTTATATATTCAAGTAATCATTGACATATAACTAAAAAATATATGTAACAGTTGATTGTTTAACATCAAAATCATAATACGAATCAAGGAAAATGTACTAATCTAAGAAAAGAAAGTTTGACAGTTGATTGCTTGTTTATATCAGAAATATGACTAGTAAAACTAAAAAACAAAAGTAACAGTTGCTAACATCTTTCATCTGGAAACTGATCGTCTTGGCCTTGAAATAGAAAAATTGGTGGCATCGGGGGTCTGCTCTCTTGATAATCGTGGTCCACCAAATCTGCTGGCAATAGTCCCTGTTACCTCGCTTTCATTGATTGCGCCATCATTTATCTTGGCTTTCACTGACTTCACAATCATTCACAATGATTCAATATAAATAAATGATGCAGATGCAAATCAGTTTCATACCATTTTAATGTCATTTTATATATACACATAACACGATGCATTTCAGATTTTAGCACTACAAAATTCATACCAAAATCAAACTTATTTAAAACGCATTTAACACATATATATTCAAATAAAAAACTATTTTTATGGTATAACTTAAGTTTCAACTAAAAATTAGATTATATCAAATTCATAGTACTTTCAAATTAAATTCAAAAAATACTATTTGCAGATGCATACCAGTTTCATACCATTTTAATGCTATTTTATATATACACATAACATAGTGCATACTAAATTTTAGCACTACAAAATTCATTTCAAAATCAAACCTGTTTTATACGCATTTAACAAATGTATATTCAAATAAAATATTATTTTTATGGCATTACATAAGTTTCGACTAAAAAATTAGGTTATATCAAATTTATAGTACTTTCAAATTAACTTCGATAACATGGTATTCATACAAAAATTAATCAAATCTGTAAAAAGAATATTTTTTTAAATAATACCTTTACAACAGTCTATGACCTTTTTTGGCTTAAGAATTTTTGAATCCCCTTTGAGATTGAACTGAGTCTTTTTTGGAGTGTTTTGAGGGCTTACCCTTGAAAACTGATTTTTACTTTTTGGGTTATTTTTCATTAACAAAATCAAAATCTGAGTCTCAACATTCATTTGAATAGGATTCCACCATCTTCTCCTTTCGTTTTTGCCCCTTTGGCATCGTTTCTTTTTCTTTTTACTGGGCTTTATTTCTTCATCAAAAGGGTTAGTTTCTTCATCACGGTGGTGATATTTTTCTTCACGTGTGATACATTATTTTTTTTACTAGTGTTTGGGTAATATATTAAAACTTGAAGGCTCAATATCTACCTTAGCTTCTTCTTCTGTAAAATCGAGGACTCTTCCGAGTTGTGTGATCAACTTTTTGTGCTTTCTTCATTTTACGGAATTTCTCTATAAGCAAAACTGAAAATGACGTATTTGAAAATCGCGGGAGATGTGAAATTCTTGGAAGACAGGGAGTTAAATAGATTGTTTGATTATCGTTGAAACAAAATGAAGAAAGAAGAATTAGAGATAAATTGACGGAGGTTGTTGTACATTAGAGACGTGAGGGTGGGGGGTGTCAGTTGAAAAAGGAAAAGTAATCCCTTGATTGTAGTGAATATCATTATACATAATTAATGCTCCCTTTTTACTTTCTCTTTTTTATTAAAACTGAAAAGGTTTAATATATTAAAATAATTAATTTAAATAATTGAATTATAACAATCTGTTAAAGCCCGTAATTAATAATTTATAAATAGTAATTGCACAAAAGTAAATTTATAAGTTGTAATATAAACCCTTAAATAAATGTGTGGTGTTATTTTTCTTTTTTCATAACTCTTTATATAACATAACTTTTTTCTGATCGATTAAGATAATGATTTATTTAGACATAAATATGACTCTATAATTAGACTTTATGAAAAATTCCACAATGAATTAGCAAATGTCAGCCGTAAACACCATCTTTTTAGCCCGAATTATAAAATAAAAATACCTAAAATGGCCATTCAACCATATTTTTTTCAGAAAAAAATGGCTACGCAACCTTTCTTTCTCTTATTATGTGTCTTCTTCGTCCTTCCTCTTATTTCGTGTCTTCTTCTTCTGCTGCTATTGCTTTGTCCTTCTTATTCACCATCCTCCTCCTCCTCCCCCTCATTAAAACTAGATGTACTGCAAACGTGAATTATTTCGAGTAAATTATATATCAAAAGATTCAAAACATTGAGAGGATTTCATATATTAAATTTGTAACTGTTTAAGGGAGATTTTGAGTTGGTCGGAATTGAATAATCAGTATATACTTTCAATGAATTTTGGCTATATTTTTTTATATAAATAAGAACATGACTATGTTTATTGTAACTTTAGAGAAAACTACAGCAGGTGACAACCCATAACATCTGTTTACCACTTCTCGGGCTAACTTTATAAAATTACCCAAAATGGTCCAATTCGAATAAAAGGATCGTATTTGATGTAATTAATACATTAGCCACGATTTATCGTTGTTTAGCCACGGTCATACCGTGGCAAAATAACGCTATTAAAAAAACTTTTTTGTTGTTTGTATTTCTTTTATTGCTTTTTTTTAAAAGAAACTTTTTTCCTTTGTCTAATTGTTTCACTTTTTTTGGAAAAATGATTATTTATATTGTTTTATTATATTTTGGATATTTTTTTATTTATTAAGGTGAGAATGGATAATAATCAAATAAATATCGATACATTACATAATTGCTTAAATAATTTGATTCACGATTATACACATTTATACAATATTCATACATGTTTAAACATTATCTATACAATATTTATACATTACATACACACTACTTAACCATTAGTTATTACAAAAAAAAGTTAGTTATTTAGCCACGGTCAAATCATAACTAATAAAACATAAAGTGAATCATAGCTAATAAAAAGTAAAAAATAACGTTATTTAGCCACAGCTTAACCGTGGCTAAATAGAGATAAACCGTAGCTTAATAGAGACAAACCGTGGCTAAATAGAGAATTTGGTTATATTTTATCTTATCATTTCCTTGGCTATTTTTTTGTAAACTAATAACTTTTTGGTACATATTTGAAATTATCTCATTACTTTATTGTATATATTTAAAACCAATCTCATTCTGAATGGGTATGTATGTTGGGCCTGTAGCCTTTTATGGGCCTTTCAAAGCTTTGATCCAATTCCAAATTTGGACTCCAACGTGACTCGAGTCCTTTATGGACTTTCCATTTTTGAAACTCCATTACAAATTGCATATATATCGCATACATATATTTCAATCCAGAAAATACGTATATTTCAACCAAGAGATATAATTTATTTTTCTATTCCAATTTGAAAACTTCAATTTATTCATAATATTAATTATATTTTTTGTTCTAGTAAGTAATATAATCACATTTTATATGGACTAATAAAAGATTTCTATTTATGAAATAATAAAATATTTAAAGTTTTAGCAATGATCAAAACACTCGTTAATGTGCGACTCCATAGGTTCAATATTATATCAATAGTAAATAGATCAAATCAATATACTAATAAGGGGTGGACCTACAGACGGTCAAGAAGGTTCATATGAACCCACTTTATTAAAAAATAATATTATATATATTTGATCAGTTTTTGAAAGTTTATAGCTATATATTAAATTTTGAGTCCATTTAAACAAGTATATATAATGTTAGCCCAACGGTGAAGTGGATTCGAACTTTCCCAAGGGTCATATAGTCATGACAATATCGAGCTTAAACTCAAGAGTAAAGGTTGACAGATTTTATCTTAATTAATTATTAATTTTACAAGTATTTAATCTGAAGAAACCTAGATGATCTATCGAATACAAGAACCATGTTCTTGTACTATTATCAAAAGTAACAATGCAATAGAAATGAAAC
Source organism: Solanum dulcamara (assembly GCF_947179165.1). Lineage (NCBI taxonomy): Eukaryota > Viridiplantae > Streptophyta > Magnoliopsida > Solanales > Solanaceae > Solanum > Solanum dulcamara. The sequence continues at coordinate 71,316,384 of NC_077241.1, read as the reverse complement.
ACAAATTTATCGTTGAAAATCTTTTTGTTCAAGCAAAGAAAAATCATGACCAACACCTTGTAGGATTTCAACAACTTTTAAATAAACTTCAAAGAGCGATTTTAGATTACAACTCAATAATCAAAGGGACTAATTTTAGTACCTCAACACTAACGATTAACTATAACTGCTATCTCTACTCTCCAAGAAGTCAAATTCACTTCTTCTTACAATGCCTCACAACTCACTTTCACACTTAGAACAATCGTCACTAAACAATCGATCCTAAGTAGAACGTAACTATTACAAACCTAGCTTTAAGAAAGAAAATTTAACTCTATTTCTTCTTTCTTTTGTTGTTTTTAATTTGCTTTGTAAACACTGTCTCGCTCTTGCATGAGAAATTCACGATTTATGATTGCAAACTTTGTTTCTCTTGTGATTGAATTTTCTTTTTTATAGGGTTGTATGAAAATCTAGTTAAGTCTTACAAGAAAGGTAATTACCTAATTGATTACTTTTCTTTATATGAGTGCACTATTTTTTCTAATACAGGAGTCTTAACTTTTTAGTAAGAATATTTAAAGTTTCCCCGTTTTTCATAATTCATCCTTCAGGTTGGTGAACCTGATTCACTTTATCATTATCAAAACATGTTCAGAATATTATCATGTCATCACATACATAGTATCCTTTTAACCATTATCATAGGGTCATGGGTGTCCGGTACCAAAATACAATAAATATCAATTCTCATCAATTATTGTGATAATCTAAGGTTAAAAGGAAACTCTCATACCTCATTCTTCAAGATAATATCTCATTGATAGTTTATGAGAATTCTAACCATCAGGAATTATCGAATGAATCGGTTCAATGATCATATCATATCTTTATGCATGTGCATTATTTATGTAGGTATTTTAGTTAATGAGATCATATAATCTTTACCCTATAAAAACCACCACATGCAAATATAAATTAATCTACCAAATCATTAATGTCTTAATTAATGATCTTACGATTAAGAAATTTGAAATTAAGTAGTTATTAAGAGAGGGGACTCTCATTTCATGATCTCAATCATGTTGACAAGTCTCAAAAACTTAATCAAGATTTTATCAAATTAATCAAACAATTACTAATAAATATGATAAAGAAATATATCAAATAACTTTCCCAAGAAAATATGTTTTAATAATCAAATATGAAATTGAATTTAGGGCATATCAACAGTTATATATTAACACAAGTACAACAGTCTAAGATCTCAATTCTTGCTAATAAGAATTCAGTTTTCTATCGATTTCTTTTTTCATTGGTATTACCCGTCGAAATGTAGCTAATCAATACTCCATTTATTTTACTTTTTTTTAGTCTGTTTTAAAAAAAATTGGCAATTCTTTAATTCTAATGTCATGTAATTTTACATATTTCTAATTTAAGACCATAAAATTCAATTTTTTTTCTTCTTAAACTCCGATTCAAGTCAAAAATAGACAAACAAATTAAAACAAAAAAAGTAACATATATATCAACCACAAGAGTACATCAGTTGGTTAAGAAGGAAATCTCACAAATGAAGGATCTCAGACTTAATGAATAACGACTATAGTTTCCTTGTCATAAAAATATATATAATAATAATATCTTTAGTGATCGTGTGATGAAATATCCACTATTTAATTTCCAGCAGTGAAACAAAAACAGAACCGGAAGCAGATTCCCGAAGGACCAAAACTTTATCGCTAATATGATGTGTTTATAAATAAAATTAACGACGAAAATAAACTTTGTCCGTCGCTAATTCCTATCATTTTTTTGGTGGTGAATTGAGAACTGATTCCCTTAGTTTCGTATTTTCTATTTGTTCATAGGTTATTATTCGTGCTTTCATGTTTTGAGCATAAAAAAGGGATAAACATGACTAACTCTCCACTTAAGAATCTTATCTTGTCTTTGAAAAACAATGCAGAAAATGGGAGAATATATTACAATATTCATTCAATCAGTAGTTAATATTCTTGCTACTGGCAAATCCTAAAACACTGCTAAAACACGGAAAAAGCATACATTCTTCAATAATCAATAAAAAAATAAAATATCACATTGGCCCTAACTAGAGATTCTTTTGCCCCAATATTCGATTTAATTCCGATCCGGTTAATGTTTCAACATCCTGAATCGTGGTGGCTCTAAATTTAGGTTTGCCTACTTCTCTAGCTAATTACAAAGAGAGAAAAGGGACTTTGAAACCTTAATTCAAAATAGAAATTAATAATTCAATACTTAAAGGTCTTTCTTTGTTAAACGAAATTAAAATTGGCTTTTCACTGTGTTTTTTTTTCTCTTTTTTTCAGTTATAGGGCATAATAATTTTAATTAACACGAAAATCTAAAATCTTTGTTTTGCATATTTCGAGCAAAGCTCACATTTTATTTTTATTTTTTGGGTGGGGGTAGGGGTTTGATATTTCTCTATGTCAGAGTGCGTGTGAAAAAATAAAAGATATTATTGAATTACGATAAAAGCTAATTCAGTTAATGAAGAATTATATATTTGTCTCACCTCACAATTTAAAGATCATTAAAATATTCATCTAAAAGATGCATAAAATAGTTTAACTAGAAATGATATGATGCTTTAAAGAAAATGGGCATACAGATGGTTTCGGATCTTCACAAAATCCATACTATGATTTTTCAAACGGAGAAGGCCAAAAAATATCTCGAGAAAAAAATTTAAAAATACCCTCCATTTATTTTTTGATCTAAAAATACTTTTTTATTCATCTTTTTGATCTAAAAATGTCTTTTCATCCACCTTTTTGATTAACTATAATCTTTGAAACTAACAACCCTCTTTTTATATTTTATTTTTTAAAAGTATTTATCATATGTCATTTTCTTATTGGATGAAATAAAAATCTACCTCCACTAATTTTTTATACCTCTTCAAGACCCCAAATTTATTTTTTTTAAAATCTAATAGTTTTTTATTGCTTTAACTTTTTCTTCTTATTTTTTTTTTATAAAGTTTGTTTTGGGATCATGAAGAGGGATATTGTTTTGATTTGGATAAATTATGAGAAAAAATAATTTTAAAATAATTTTTTTATTTGCTGTAGTTTTTTTTAATTTAGATTTTTTTATAGTCATCAAGCATGTATATTGTTTTGATTTGGATAAATTATGAGAAAAAATATTTTAAAAATAGTTTTTTTATTTGCAGTAGTTTTTTTTAATTTAGTTTTTTTTTTATAGTCATCAAGCATGTATATTGTTTTGATTTGGATAAATTATAAAAAAAATTGAAAAACTTATTTAAAAAAATCTTTTAGTTATATTTATTATTACAAGATAGTTTTACAGTAACTATCTAAAAACTATCTTAGAAAAAAAAATTATTTATTTATTTTTAACTATCTTGTAATAACTAATTTAGTTTAAAATAATTTTTTTACTATCTTGTAATAACTAAAAAATAATTTTGTTATACGTATAACTAATCTTTTGTAGTTATTTTATTTATGCGTATTGTAAAAAATAAGTATTATTAAACAGTAATGAAAAATCAAGCCAAGAAATAATGAAAAATCTAATTTTTTGTCTGGTTAACTGGATAAAAACAATCCTAGTCTTATTTATCAATATAGCTTTTAAAAAAATAAATTGGAGGGGGGGGTATTGAAGAGGCATATTGTTTTTTTGGTTTAGATAAATTATGAAAAAAATTTAGTGGAGGTGGAATTTTTATTTCATCCAATAAGAAAATGACAAATGATAGTATTTAAAAAATAAAAAATAAAAAGAAGGTTGTTGGTTTAAAGGGTTATAATTAGCCAAAAAGGTAGATGGAAGGGTATTTTTAGACCATAAAGAAGAGTAGAAGGGTATTTTAGATCAAAAGGTGAAAGAAGGTTATTTAAAACCCTTTTTCTATAGTTCAGAAGTATTTTTGGTCCTTTTCCGTTTTCCAAATAAGGTTACATTTTAAACCCTCCTTAAAAAAATAAGAATTAGCGATGGACAAATTTTGTAGCTAATTTTTCTTTTTTACCAATCTTATTCAGCGACAAATTATCATAAAATTTTTAAAAAATTACCTAAATACACAACTTATTTTATCATATTCTCTAAAATTTTCTACTATTTGAAAAAATTACAAAAATATCTACTTTCTCCTATTCTAGGATACATCACTTTACATGATGTATCGGTCGGATACATCACTTTACGTGATGTATTGGTCTGATACATCACTTTATACGATCTATCGATAGGATACATCACTTTATGTGATGTATCGGAACGTCGAATACATTACTTTACGCGATGTATCGATCAGATACATCACTTTACGCGATATATTAGAACATTTTGGCATGTATCCGAATTCCACCAAATTTAAGGGATTTTTATAATTTGGAGTAGAAATAGAATGTAATTAAATTTTAATACTATGAAATTTGCGTAATCCTTCCTAAAATTTTACTAGCTATATAGCTATTCACCTGATCTACAACATGCAGAAAGTTAATTCCTTAGCCCAATTGTAGAATATATATATATATATATATATATAGTGTGTGTGAATTAAATTGTTTATTTATTATTTTGTTTACTTTTTCATATTTTGAACTCCTACGTGAAAATCGTGGCTGCCACCACTGTGTTTGTTAGCGGATTTTATTAAAAGAAGATGGTGACAGAGAGTTCTTTTCTTCCACACCCTAAGAAAGGAGATATTTGAGAATATTTGGTTATGCTTTGCATCAAAACATGTCAATTTGTGTTTGTTTAAGCCCATCCATCTCCTCATATTCCCTCATCTACTTTAATTATTTTAGTACTAACACTGTCAGCAGCTAGCATATAGGCTTGATCCACTCTTCAGATTTTCATCCACCTTTAATTAATGAGAAAATGACATGGAATAACAAACATAATCTAGATAATTTATAGGTTTAGATATAGTATGATTTAATTGTAATTCACTACTAACTTCTTATACACTTTTACTTTCTCTCTCTATAATATCTTTTTACCATATTTTCTCCTCTTTTCATTCATTTCAATCAATTTTAAATTTTCACAAATTCCCTCACAATTTCAGAGCCACTTATTTTGCGGTTTTTTCAATTTTATTTTCTAGTTTGAAGTTCGTATCCTTCTTTTTAGATTTGTTTTTGTATATGAAGTGTTTTTTTTTATTTTCAATTTATCGGATTATACATTCAACTATGGCTGAAGAAACTCCTTCCAAGAGAATCACTAGAGGTATACAAACTAACCAACAAAAGTTGGATGATTTTCCATCCTTTTCCCTGGGTTTAACTCAGGAATTTCAAGAAATTTCTCACAAATTTGTGATTTTCCCCCCCAAAAAATTGTATAATATTGTTAAGTGTATAAATATATTTGTATAATTTCTATTGGTATTTTTGATTTTCCCCAAAAACTTTGCATAATGTTGATATTTGTATAAATATATCTGTATAATTTTCTCACAAATTTTTGATTTCCCTCAAAAAAATTGTATAATGTTGATATTTGTATAAATATATTTGTATAATTTGTATTTGTATAAATATATCTGTATAATTTTCTCATAAATTTGTGATTTCCCCCCAAATTTTTGTATAATGTTGATATTTGTATAAATATACTTGTATAATTTTCTCACAAATTTTTGATTTCCCCCCAAAAATTAGTATAATGTTGATATTTGTATAAATATATTTGTGTAATTTTCTCACAAATTTCTTGTTTCCCCCAAAATTTTAGTATAATGTTGCTTGATTTAAGGGATTTATTTCCTTTTAGCAACCGAAATTCCCGCGCCTAATTTACTGAAATATTTGAATTTCCAAAATGTATAAATTTTAATAAACAAGTGAATTCTACAAAAATGGGACGCATAGCAAACTTAAATTCTAGCTACGAATCGAAAATATCCAAACTGTAGCTATGGATCGTAAATATAATTTTTATACTAGCTATTTGTGAATTTTTTACTTAATTAATTATATTTCATCATTACAATAATCCAACCTCTCTATAATAATATTATTTGTTTCGATAATATTTTTACTATTACAGCGAAATCTATCTATCTATATATATATATAAAGGAGGATCATAGACAAGGTGATGTGGCACCTCTCTATGACCTTCATTCATATTTATCGTTTTTCTCCTTTTTTTTGGCTTTTTTTCTCCCATTTCTTTCAATTATTTTATTTTATAAAATCATCTCCTTAAACATAAATTCTACTTTTAATTAATATTAGTAATGTCCATAACTCCTAACCTTTCATATTCATATCCCTCAAGTAATTTAATATACAAATTGATGATACCTTAAAATCACTCTTATAAAAACCTATTTTGAGACTTATATGATAATTATTTTATTTTCATTTATCCTTATGCTTCATCTTTTGTCTTTTTGGTTAGTCATTTTTTTGTCTTCTTTGATTTGATTTTGTAGGAGAGAGATCTATAATGAAGATTGTTAGATCATAGATGCGTAGTTCAATTTCAAAAGGTAAAATGATTTGATATGTCTAATATAATTATCCTTTTTTCTCTATTGCAATTATACATTTAGTATTATTATTTTTGTAACTTTAAATTCTTGTTGAAATTATAGTACGTAATGCAAAGTTTTTTTCTTCACTTGTAGGCTTTAATTTAAAAAGACAAACAGTAATTCCGCATCAAGATTTTTTTATCAGTGATTTGATTGAATATGATTTAATATGATAATATTGGAGTGACTTCATTATATATGACAAATATATAAATTTAATTTTCAATGAGAAAAGGGAATCAAAATGATAAAGAAATAAGAAACAAAGTCATATATAAAATTGAACTACTATTGTATTAACAATTATATTTATTTCGCTTGTGTTTTATGTTATTATTATTTAATATTTTATTTTATTTATTCATAATTGTATTTTAAAAATTCTTTAAATAGTAGCATATAATGAGGACTTTGACATAACTTTTGAGAGCGGAACATGGTGATGGATCTACTTGCAAAGGAAGGCCTAGAAGAAAACTTTTTGAAGCATAATTAGAAATTATTTTGGCTAGAGATTTTTTTTTACTTTGGCTTGTAATAGTAATTTAGCTACACTTATTGACAACACTACTCATTTAGCCTAATTTATATAATTATCTTATTTTAATCAAAAAAATTATGATGATAAGTTTTATTTTTATTTTTCTCGCAAAGAAAATTCAAGTGAAACAATTTATTCTATATTATCATTGTCTATTCCTTTACACATGTAACAATTTATTTTTGTTTCTATTTTTTTTGGTTGAAATGTATTTATAATTTTTTTTCTTTTTATTATATTATGAATATAATAGTGTAGGTTATTTTGTTGTGTGTGTATGTCTTGACTACATAACGATAAAAATTTATGTCTATGTATTATTTAATTGTGATTTTTGAAATAGTCATGTAACACATCTCTTATGAGAGGCAAATCGTTTACCCTTTTTTTTGCTTTATTTAATTTCCTCCCTTATTTTTTATGTTCTTTTATTTCTTTTTAAAAATGAAATCAATGCATAATACAACAACAATTTAGTGAAATTTCACAACGTGGGTCTGGGGAGAGTAAAGTGTACGCAAACCTTACTCCTATCAAGATAGGACGGCTGTTTCCGAAAGATCCTCGACTCAAAAAATCAATGCATAATGATTAATGTATTTAATGTCTAATAATATTATACATTCAAGATGTTAATAATTCATATCTCTTTATCTTCTTTATAACTTTAACTCTTAAATATTATTCATAACTCTTGTTTTTTTCATTTTCATAAATTTTAAAAATATTTATTTAATGTGTAAAAGAATATGGTAAGCACATGTAATAATAAAGTCGTAAAAGTTTAAAAGTCTTTCTTAAGAAATTAATGTTTGAATAGAAGATCGTACTCCCACAAAAGATAAAGAAATTTAAAATAAAAAATAATATTTTCAACTTAATACAGTAGATTATTGTTTCAAAATATAACCTCTAATTATTTCATTAATAATTCACCTATTATATATTTTATTTTATTTTATTATGTACATATGAATGGTTTGTACTTTAAAAAAAAAGCAAAAAAATTCTATTTTATATATTGAAGAAAAATGAATGAACTATCATGTCCTGAATGAAGACAAAGATCTATATTGTATTCTCTAACACTAACCTAAATATAACAATATATAGAATTTATATATATATAAACAATGTAATATAGTAATTTATTAATTTTTCTTACAACCGCGTGAAACGCGAATAGTTTCACTAATATTATTATAAAAGAACATATAATATAACATAATTTAAAAGATCGATTGCAGTGAAATATTATTATAGAGAAATGTGACTGTAGTCAAATCGACATCATTATTCCTTCCTAATGGGATATATACTTTTACTATTTTATTTTTATTCTTTTCTAAAAGTAAAAAAAAACAGATAATGTATTTATAGTTTATGCATGAATGAGAAAGTGGATGGCAATTAATTAATTATATTTGAAATATTTTTGTATTAGAAACTAGGAGTTTTGTTGGTTTACTAGAATCTATTTGCCATGGGATTGGAACTTAAGAAAAGATGCCTTGTGTTGGAGGAATATTTTATAAATGGGGATAAAGCGTGTGTAATTTCCTAATAACTATAACTATTTTCTTCCTCTCCCTTCTCCTTATAAGTGTGTAATTTTTCTACCTAGAAATTATATTCAATCTACATATACACAGATTCACAAATGGTTAACTTACTAGAGAAATTATTTGGCTCTTTTGTTTCTGCCATCACTAGTTATTGTGTCTTTAACTATCATCATCCTCATCATCAACAAGGTACCAACAAACACAAAATGACTAAGGCTCGACCACTTTCTTTACAGGTTTTAATTTAAATCAATTATTATTATTTTATTTTATTTTTATTTTCCTTCCAATAGAAGTTTAATTTATGCATCCTTTAATTTTATCTTATTTTGTACAGACAGTGGAACTCAAAGTAAGGATGTGTTGTAGTGGGTGTGAGAGAGTTATTAAAGATGCTGTCTTCAAGCTTAGAGGTACAACAAAATAAAATGATCATCCATGGATTAGATTATAGATATGGATGTAGCTCATGATTTGTATGATTTTGATTGGACATGGAGTTTAAAAAAACAGATAAGACGTTTTGATTTTATGTTTTTAGATTAAAGACATGTAGAATATTATACCAAATATCATTTAATTTTGTGGCTTTAAACATCTCACGTGTAAAATTGAAATTAAAAAGTTGTCAAAAAAGTAAAGAGACATTCTATTGACAAACAAAATTAAAGAGGAAAGTAAGATAAATAAGCTGAAGTGGAAGGAGTATTTGTTACAATCAAACCTTTCTATAATCCACTTTCTATATCTATTTATATGACATTATTTGACTTGACACAGAGTTTAAGAGGAAAAAAAAAGAAAAACTTTTGAAATTTGTGGTACAAAACAATCTTAGACATTGGTGCGTTATAAATAATTCATTTCATTAAGGATAAATTAAAAGAGAAATTTTAAAGTTTAGTTATTTTTAAATATGTCATTCTTTTTTACACAAATTAAATAGCAAAGTGTGTTACATAAATTAAAACAAAGAAAATAACATCGTTTGTCTCATTTTATTTTTTTTACTGCTATAACAAAATATTATTATAGAAAATAACATAACATAACATGAAAAATCACACAATTCCATATAAAACATGTTATAATGAAATATTGTTATAACTAAAAAATGATTATTACGAAAAGATGTGACTGTGCAGGAGTAGAGTCGGTGTCAGTGGAGATAGAGATGGAGAAAGTGACGGTGGTGGGATATGTGGATCGAAATAAGGTGCTAAAAGCAGTGCGAAGGCATGGGAAGCGAGCGGAATTCTGGCCATACCCAAATCCACCACTATACTTCACATCTTCAAATAACTACTTCAAAGATATGACAAGTGAGTACAGAGACAGCTACAATTACTGGAGGCATGGTTATAATGTTGCTGACAAACATGGCAATCTTCATGTTACTCATCGAGGTGATGACAAAGTTAGTAACCTATTTAACGATGATAACGTTAATGCATGTTGCCTCATGTGATCGATCGATATAATGAATTATAGTATATGATGTGTATTATTGTGTAGTGTAAGGCAATATGTATGTATACCTACTATTAATGAAATGCGCGCAATTAGTAGTTAATTACTTTCTTAGTCTAAATTTACGTGACTCAGTTTTTTTCTTTAGTTAATTATCCTAAAAAGAATGGTATATAATTCAGGGATAATTTTAAAACATTGTAAAATTTTCTCATATTTTTTTTAATTGACATCATATAAATTGAAATAAAGAGCGTATAATTTTTTCACGTGCTTTCCCTTTCAACCCTTCACCTGATAAGGTGACGCAAAAAATAACAATGACTGGGCATCATCCCATTAAGAGCAGCTGGTCCACTTCTCAAGTCTGCCTTTTTTTTGAGTGGGGTGGTGTTTGATTTTGGGCCAATAACATAAATTTTATTAGTTTTAGAATTTATAAGTATGCGTTTTTCATGAGTTTTTGAAAATATCATTTGTAATAGATTTTGATCTCCAGATACACGTATGTGATATATTCACATACATGAATTTTGAATATATGATGTCAAAATTAGATGTAATTTATTTTAGATATTTTGTATTCAAATAGATTTGCATGTATCTAAAATACATTAACTCGCTAGTTCGCCTCTATCCTATATCGCTCGCCTCTCTCTCGCTTGACTATCTCCCTATATATGTATTTGTATTTCAGAATGTGCTTGGAATGTATCTTGTATCTCAGATACATATATCTAGTGTGATTCACATATATATGAGATACATCGACTCTCTCGCTTACCGAAATAACAAATTGTTTTTTATAAGAAATAAATTTATATTTTTCGTATCATAATATCCAGAAGTTATATCATAAAAGACATAACAAATTATGCTCCTAATACCAAATATAATATCCCCAAAATGGTGTAAGGCATAATAAATTCTTCTTCTTCCAATAAAATGTATATCCAAATACAACTTCAAGTTTCAAAAATTATTTTTAAACGCAACTTCAAAAACTGTTTTTCAACACAACTTAACAAAACTCTTTTTTTTTCTTTTCAAATTTCAACTAAATCTACGGTCAAACGTTAGCAAAATCAAATGGGTCTTGAAACAATGGTAAATACAAGGTAAAATTATCCTTTTACACATATTCCCCTAATATATTTACTTTTATTCCCATATACACCAAAAAAATTTCCAAATTCCCTCTTTTTCCTTTCTCTCTCTATACCTCTCTGATACATCCGCCTATTCCTTTATTCTTGCCCTAATTTGCTCTAGTTAATTTGTTACTCTTCAACTGTTAATCAATTTCAAGGTTCCAAATAAGGTATATTTCAATCTTTTCTTATATGGAATTTTACTTCATCCCCATTCAATCTGATTTCTTCTAAAATTTGTATATTTTGATTTCTTCTGAAAATCTTTGAAAAATCTTCTAAATTTTTATCATTTGTTTTCTTCTGTAAATCTTTCTGTTTTTGTTTCTCATACCTTCAATGGAATTCGTTCATGGTCTCAAACAGTCCACTAAAAATCAACGAATTCTTGTTTCTCCTGGTTCTGATTTGTCTTGGGAAGGTTACGACGAAGTTAGATCCAAATATCGTAACGATCCAACAGTGATGAATAAGCTACGTGAGAAATTGAAGTCGAAAGCTACAGTTAAACATGCACCCAAAGAAATAGACAACAAGATTGAAGGGGTTACAACACGCCCTAATCTCCCAAAGGTATGTGTTCAATTAAGTTTTTTGTTTTAGAATGAAAATTTTGTGAAGGTTTTAATGATTCTGATACATATACATTTATGTATCAGATACATAATGTCTTTTTCAAATGTATTTTTTTGAAGATTTTCTATTTCTGATACATCGTGTTTAAGTGTCAGTTTCTGTTATTTTAATTTTTAATGATTCTGATACATATACATTTATGTATCAGATACATAATGTCTTTTTCAAATGTATTTTTTTTTTGGAGATTTTCTATTTCTGATACATCATGTTTAAGTGTCATTTTATGTTGTTTCAAGTTTTAACGAAGCTGATACATATCATTTATGTATCAGATACATAATGTCTTTTTCAAATGCAATTATTTGAGATTTACTATTTCTGATACATTATGTTTAAGTCCCAGTTTCTGTTATTTCAAGTTTAATGATTCTGATACATCTACATTTATGTATCAGATATATAATGTCTGTTTTATATGCAAATTTTTTAGAATTATTATTTCTGATACATAATCTTTAAGTCTCAGTATTTGTTATTTTCAAGTTTTAATGATTTTGATACATATACATTTACGTATCAGATACATAATGTTTTTTTCAAATGCAATTTTTTGGAGATTTACTATTTCTGATACATCATGTGTAAGTGTCATTTTTTGATGTTTCAAGTTTTAATGATTCTGATACTTCTACATTTATGTATCAGAATATAATATATAATTATTTCTGATACATCTTCTGTATGTATCAGATTCTCATCTCATGCATCAGATATTTTAATGCATATGATACATCGTATTTATGTATAAAGTTCAAGTTGTATTTAACCATTTTCATGTCAATGCAGGAAATGAAATACGTCATCAAGAAGATTCCGTCCCACCCATTGAGATTCGAAACGGCATATAGGGCTAATTTTCTTGATGATTTTGAATCATCAATAGGTGGAGATATTGTTGTCAGAAGGCCATGGATGGTTATGTTAGTGATAACGACGATCCAAAAAAAACTAGGAGAGACATCTCTCCAAACCAAGGAGAACTGATTGATGTCCAGTAGTTTTTTTTTATAGTAAACATTTTAGGTGATTCTGATTCTTTTAATGTATCTGATACATAAACTGTAATGTATCAGATTTAATATGTTTTAATATTTCCATACATCAGATTTACTATGTTTTTCTCTGGTGTCAAAATCAAATATAAAATCAAAGTTTATGTTTTATATTTCTAATGTATCAAACTTGTATCGAGTATAATATTCATAAGTGTCATATTTTGTGAATTCTGATACATGAATCAAGTTTTATTTATTATGATACATCATGCACATGTATCAGATTCTCATTTCTCAATATTTAATGATTCCGATACATTAATTTTTAAAATTCACGTACATAACTGTCGCCTTCTTTAATAGATCAGTAATTGATATAAAGAGCCAATCTTTTATCCATAAATAGCTGATGTGCATTAACTATTCTATAGCTAAAGTTATGTATCAGATACATAACTTATGTATCAGCAAAAGTGAAAAAATAACTGAAATCAAATTCGGTATGAATTGATGTTCTGTTTTTTCCATTCGAGACGACGCTCTGTTTTTTGGCTTGAATCTTCATGGACATAACAATTGGTTTTTTTTAACAATTGATGTATCAGATACATAACTTATGTATCACCAAAACTGGAAAAAAAATTGAAATCGAAGTTGGTTTGAATTTATGCTCTGTTTTTTTGGCTTGAATCTTCAACTTCACAACCGTTATTTTTTTAACCAAATTAATCCCATTAATTAGATTAGTAATTGATTTAAAGAACCAATCATCCCTTATATTAAGATATTATCCATAAATAGATGATCTTCATTAATTACTCATTAGATAATTGATGTATCAGATACAAAACTAATGTATCAGAAAAGTTGAAAAAAAGGGGATATCGGGTAGTTTTGATACAATGAGGAATGTATAGTAATTAGACTTTTCCATTATGAAATTTAGGTAAAGTTTACAATTAAAAATTCGAATACACAACTGAAATTTTAGCTAATTTTTGCATACTATAGCTGAAGTGTAGGCATACATGGAAAAATTAAAAGGATGCTAAATGAGTCAGTTAAATTTATTGTTGTTTTGACAGGTTGATTATTGAGGTTTGTTCCTTATGATATATAGAACTCATGTTTCAATTGAGTTTACTTGAGTAGATTTAGATGTTGAATTGTTGGAATTCAAGAAATAAAATTTTCTTTTTGGCAAAAAATATCCACAACACACATAACTGAAATTTTAATTAATATTTACATGCACTTTAGTCATTAGTCATGTACACATTAAAATTCAGATACACATGACTGTAGCTTTAGTCAACTTTTACGAGTACTTCAGTCATGTGTGTTTGAATTTCATGTATACAAGAAAAATTTAGACACACGTAATTGAAATTTTAGCCCCTTTTTTACATATGTTTCAAAACTGAAGTTAGTCTCGAAAAAGCTAGGTAAAACTTCAATAAAAATATGTTCGAATTTGGCCTTGTCAAATCTATAATTTCAATAAAAATCTCTGAAGTTTGCCTTGACAAACCATATTAAACTTCTGACAAAAATATTTGGTGTTTAACCTTCACAAGGCCATGCTTTATACGAAAATATTTGTCAAATATAAATTTTCAACTTCAATCATATACGTCTAAAGTTATATTCAAAACAAATTAACATAAAAAATTCTTTTAATATCAGGTATAAATTAAACAACAACCTCAAAAATAGATATTTACGCACTTCGTCCGTTTTTCTCTTGGACGGCAAAGTGGCCACTTGCATAACTTATTTGAGCTATCCTACAAATTCTGAATAGGCCCATTACAGCTTGAGAGGCCCACCAAATTTTCGGGCTCCAAAACTTAAATATTAAATTACTAAAATATCCTTTATTAATTACTAATTATTATTTTACAAAAAACACCCTACAGATTAACAAACCTAACGCCTCCGGTTATCCCCACAACGACGCTTTAAATACTTTCCTACCGTCACAACTAATCCAAAACTTACTCTTTCACTACCGTTGCACCTATTCCAAAACTTCATTCTACTGAATAAATCTATTTACTTCTCTATTTAAAGAATTGTTTTAGGGTGGAGGTTATGACATGAGTTACAGACAGTTTTCACGTATGGTGATAGAATTCTTCAAATCCAACAATCTTTTTAATTTCACCTACACTTTTGATCGCTAGATTTGTTACCACGCTTTCTGTTGCTAATCTAAATTTATGTTCTTTAGGTTTTCATTGTTAAGAGTGATTGCCGTATTGCAATTGGAGAACAAGAATATTGAAAAAGGTGAGAAGATGTGATATTCCTTTTACCCTTCTTCTTTGTTCCAGTTTGGTCGGTGTACAAGGACTCTTTACTCCACTACTTGGCAATTGAAGGTGAAGGCGCAGTGCGCTGATTGAAAGTTGGAAACAGAAAGAAGAAATTCTTAATAAGAAGTTGCTGCGAAGATGCCCCTTTCCATACTAAATAAGATAAATATCGATTGGGGAAGACAGAACTGGACCCATATGGTAGCGAAGGTTTACGAGTTCTTAAAAACCTTCAAATTCCTTATTTGCAGACAGTCCTGGGCGGTAGTGTGGAAGGGGAATTTCTTCATTAACATTGGCAAACAACTCCACAAGTAGAACAAACAAGTATACATCAACTTTTAAAGGTCGAGGACCTATATGAAATCAAAAGTCACAGTAATGTAAATGTCAGTTACTTATTTTTTAGATAATAAAAAGGAATGATTTTACACATTGGATGATCTTAACTCAAGATTCAGCAAATATTCAAGGAAATATTAACATGTTGGTTCCACATCGTGAACGAATATTTGAAGTTAATTTCTCCGGTCATTCAACTAACCTCAATTTTGTTTTGTAACACAAAGGTCACTGAACTAATGATAATTATATCGAAGAAGTCACTTAACTTTGTTTTGTAGCAAAAATTTCACTCACTCTCTTTCTGAAATAAAAACTATTAGTTGAGTAACTACTTGAGAGATAAATTCAAAGTTATTTGTACATTTTATCACAGAGGCAATTAAATAGAGATAGACACTAATGTTTCAAAAAGAGAAGGAATTCTTATCAACTCTTGGAGCAGTTATGAAGACCGCTCTCAATCTTCTAACTGTTGCTTCACAAAGAGAGAGAAATATTGTAGTGACCACGGAGGAATATCATGCACCTCAGTAAACAGATGAAAGTTTATTCATGAACATTAACAACATAAGATAACAAAGAAATGATCGTGATCAGGGGCATATGTGCTGGTCCAGGTATCGCGTGTGGTGACTTTGATATCAAAAGGTTTTACTGCAAGGAGAAGGAAGAACAACAGAGTAATAATATCGATACTAGAATTATTCTTTGATTATCCATAGAATCGAGAATTAATTATCAATGTGACGAGTTCTGAAGAACCTTCAAATTTCTTAGAGATATACATTTGTATCTTCATATTCATCTTTTTTATATAGGCCTTCTCATGTTCAAGAGAAGATCCTTCCTTGATCTCTTATTGGGTGCTCTAAGGTAACCCAAGGAATGTGACAAATCAAGATTGTTTTGGATTGATCTTGATTGAGACAGGATTGACAGTAAGTGAGGTTTTTCTTTTAAGAAATTATTTTAACAGGATATTTGGTTGTTAATGCTCAATATTGTTGGCTTGTGGGCTTAGACTTTTCTTGGTTTTGCTTGACTTGATTTGCTATCTTTCCAAGTTTAGCTTTGACATGATTGAGGATGGAATCCCTTCCTTGAAACACAATAAACATAACCTAAAAACATGTGGATTTTCCATTAAGATTCTTCATGCAAAAGACGGTTACAAATGCAAAACTTTCACTATATTGTTTCATGTGACCACACTCTAATCAAGAGAAATATATATCATGCTCAACAACACATTAATCACTCATAAAAAAATTACATTTTTTTACGTATACTTTTTACTAAAATATTTTTTTTAATAAAATTGATATTATTTTATAAAACTGTATATTATGATTCGAAATACACGTGTGTTACTAGTAAATATATATTTACCATCTATAGCAATAACAATTTTTTTACTAGACACTTATTGTTATATCGAAAAATGGACAAAGTGCAAAATTAATTTCATCTTTATAAGAAAAAATCAATTTTAGTAAAAAAAGAGTCGCCACTTAATTTTTTAAAGAAATTAAGAAAACTTAATTTAAAAGACTCTAACAGATTTAAGTCTTAAAAATTTAGAGAAAAAGCGTACGAGGTTCATATTACTATTTTAAGAAGGTTTTAGCACTTAAAATAGCCGCTAACATGCGGTTATCCAACGATTTGAAATTTATTTGACTAACTTTGGGAAATATTAATTTAAAAGAAAACGAAGACTTTGAAATTATTTTTTAGAAAAAATAAAATAAAATAAAAATAACAAAATTGATAAAACTTAAACATTTGATTATAATATACATGTGTATATATATATATATATATATAAAGAAGTAAAAGTTTATCAATGACTAAGTAAATATAGAAAATTATTTTAAGAACAAATTAACATGAATTGGTTTATCTTTAGGGGAATCTAATTAGGTTAAAACAAATTAAAATTAATAGCTAAGAAAATCATGAACGACATAAATAAATTAATTATTACAAACCGAATCAATAAAATAATAAATAAAAATAAGTAATGAACATATAAAAATATGGCCCGACACTTAGTTTCTGTACGCCTGGACTAAGCTGTTGGGCCACCTACGTTTTAGGCTTTTGGGCCAATTCTGATGTATATCACAACTGTATATATACTATATATTAGTGCATACAACCAACAGTTTTCTTGTATATCAGATATACATAAAATTGCATATCAGTCAATTTTGCTCCAGCGCCTGTAGAAATACTTAGTAAACATGTTAATAATAAATAATATGAATAGTAATAATAAAAATAAAAATAATAACAATAATAATAATAATAATACAAAAATAAAACCCGTTGCTTTCCAAGGCCTCCCATGTTCATAAGACGGGTTTTATTTTTGTATTATTATTATTATTATTATTGTTATTGTTTTTATTTTTATTATTACTATTCATATTATTTATTATTAACATGTTTACTAAGTATTTCTACAGGCGCTGGAGCAAAATTGACTGATATGCAATTTTATGTATATCTGATATACAAGAAAACTGTTGGTTGTATGCACTAATATATAGTATATATACAGTTGTGATATACATCAGAATTGGCCCAAAAGCCTAAAACGTAGGTGGCCCAACAGCTTAGTCCAGGCGTACAGAAACTAAGTGTCGGGCCATATTTTTATATGTTCATTACTTATTTTTATTTATTATTTTATTGATTCGGTTTGTAATAATTAATTTATTTATGTCGTTCATGATTTTCTTAGCTATTAATTTTAATTTGTTTTAACCTAATTAGATTCCCCTAAAGATAAACCAATTCATGTTAATTTATTCTTAAAATAATTTTCTATATTTACTTAGTCATTGATAAACTTTTACTTCTTTATATATATATATATATATATATACACATGTATATTATAATCAAATGTTTAAGTTTTATCAATTTTGTTATTTTTTTTATTTTATTTTTCTAAAAAATAATTTCAAAGTCTTCGTTTTCTTTTAAATTAATATTTCTCAAAGTTAGTCAAATAAATTTCAAATCGTTGGATAACCGCATGTTAGCGGCTATTTTAAGTGCTAAAACCTTCTTAAAATAGTAATATGAACCTCGTACCCTTTTTCTCTAAATTTTTAAGACTTAAATCTGTTAGAGTCTTTTAAATTAAGTTTTCTTAATTTCTTTAAAAAATTAAGTGGCGACTCTTTTTTTACTAAAATTGATTTTTTCTTATAAAGATGAAATTAATTTTGCACTTTGTCCATTTTTCGATATAACATGCGTAATTAACTTTTAATACATAACAGATTTATCATATTATTGCTATATATTGCTATAGATGATAATAAATAAAAAGTATCGCTAAAATCAGTAATTATTTATTAAGTACTCATCCAAATAATTTTTCCTCAAACTAAGGCGATTTGTACAAAATGAATACAATTGAGCTAGGTGTACTATTTAAATATTGTTATTCAGATTTAATATTATTGTATGAAAATAATTTTTAAAATTTAATTAAAAAATCGGAGATTAAATCTTTTAAGTCGAGTGATAGATATAATAAAACAACATTGATGACATGCAAATCACGACAAATCGATATTACATTCTATATTCAATTAAGTTGTCCTATTGAATTACATCTCGAGGCGATTTTAAAGCTAGAGGAGAAAAATACATTTCAGAATATTTATAATCATGTTGGATAACTCATAAACTTTGTCAAGATTTCATTAATAGTAACTCATCTAATCTTCATACTAGTTTTTCTTTTCTTTATAATAAGACATTTATTTAATTTCACACATAATAGTTTTTTTTTTTATGATTTCAAAGTTGAAAAAGCACATTTTGAAACGATAACATGTAAGTCATGACATATCGATCATCTCAATCACTCGTAAATATTTATCATTATGGGATTATCATGACTTCTCTCTTGAGTCGGACCATAGCTATCATGACTTTCCTCGACTCGGACCATAGCTTGTTCACAAGTGTGTAGTATGTAGGTTTCTATTGCAACTTGCAAGGCCACATATGTCATGAATCTAATAGAAGTCACTACTAGTTGAACATCCTCTATCAGTAAGGTTTTGTGAAAGATGGCAGCAAAATTTCTAATATTTAGGCGTTCAGTGCTAAGAACCTTAAAAATCAAACTCACTAGATATTGTTTGAATGTTAAACCATTTCATTCATGAGAAATTGACAATGAACATATAAATTAGATACATAAATAAGGAGGGCTGTGATGTTTACTTTTCAACAGCTCTAAGAAGATACAGGAAATAAAAAAACTTTATGATCCTTGCAAAGAATATTATAGCATGAAATGGAACTAAAAGACTACAAGCACAAGACATGGTGCTTATTTTTTTGGACTAAATTTCTTCAAATCAAAATCTCAATACTCATAATCTATAGAAACAAATAAATTCTCTTTGAGCTCTGGAGCTTTTCTCTTTGAACTATGGTATTGAAAATATATTGACTCCTCTATCCAAAGAGATGTAATCACCAACTTTAGTTTGTATATAGTTTTACCATGTTTATCATGAACTCTCCTTTGAATACCAGAGCTTCTTTTGGCAAATCAATATCTTCTCGTTCTGTGCGCCATATTCTGTGTCTTCTTCACGACAGCTCCATCTCATGCCCTTAGCCATAGGGGAGATGACATCTATGAAGTAACTGGATTCTCGGATAATTGCATATCCATTGGGTCGCAAAATACGATCCATTTCCAGCAGAACATACTTCATTTCACATCTGTAAGATGCACATAACTGATGTCAGGATAGAGTCTTTATTGCTCGCTTAGAAATGATATTCAACTTTTGGGAACATTACTTATTAAACGATGGGATGGAGTTGAGCTTTAAAGGAGCAAATGTTCTTACCTATGACTTTCAGCAGTGAAGAGATTGTCAAGATGAAGGAGATCATACGTTCGAGGATAGGTTGAAAAGGCCTCACACCTATAGAAAGACAAACAAAGAGGGTTAACTAAAAAGTGGATATCACAAAACTTAGAAATGAATCAACTCTGCAGTTTAGGCATCAATCTTGCAAGTAAATCTAAATTACCAGTCATGAAACGTTCCGATAAGACCTCTGTCGTAGACCACGGGAAGTGTATTGGCAGCATAAGAGGAAACCACATTCATGACCCAAAGAGGATCCTCAACCAGAGCAGCAGCAAAACCTCCATACAAGGTGTTCATGTCCATCACATTTCTGACCTTTTCAGTTCCAATAGCAGGGAGCAACTTCTTGTAGTGCTTTGCTCGCACCTTCCACTTACTATCGTCGTGCTTGAAGGCACCCTCGCTACCTCCACGAACATCAGAAACACGTTCTGGGGCGACATGCAACCTTTCCGGCCATTTGGCTAGAGCATTCAACTTAACTTTCCTAGTAACTGGAGGCACAACTACACAAGGTCGAAGAGGAGTGTACCACGCGGAATCAGGTTCAGTACCATCATCACATTTTGGTGGGTAGCTGTCAGGGTTATCAAGTTTCTTATAGCAGCTATTGTCTGTCAACTTCTGCCACACGGCAATGTCATCCTTCTTGTTAAATAATTTGAAGCACATTGAAGTTAGCAAATCTTGCAACTTCTCGTAATCTGATCTCTGATCCTCAATTGTGGTATTCCATCCTCTCCAACGGTTTTCATAGTTCACTGGTGGGCCAGAAAGGACCCAGAAACCTCCAGGGCGCAGTATACGATGTACTTCAAGAAGGTAAACTCCACCTGCCAACAGTGAGGACTGATTAGAAAGCAGCCTATAATAAAGCATTTCCATTTTCTAGTCTTATTGTAGAACTGGGGATCACACTCCGCATACAATCAAGAAAAGCATAGAGCTTTTTTTCTAACTACGTTGCTTACCAAATTCGGTCCATGGAATCAGGCATCTGGAGCAATGTGCCATGTCAAAAGAATTTGAAGGGAAAGGAAGACGTTGGGTTGAAATAATGCCCAGAACTGCAGGAATTCCACGTTCCAGAGCAAACTGAACTTGAGCTTCATGATTATCTCTTGGAGCAAGAGAGACTGTCAGAATTCCACGATCCAGTAGATCGCCTCCCCAGCTTGCCACCTAGATTAAGAAGAACATAAATTAAGTAGAATTCCTAGTTTATATAACAATCAATCAATCACGCGGTGCCTCAAACAAACAAAGACGATATAAGGTTTTGTAATTAAATAATTTGACAAGAAGATGTGATATTACAAACAATGATGATCAGCTAGTAGCGTGTAGAATTCAGCAAATACATAATTAACAGAGTGGTTATAAGCTTATGCTCAAAGTTAGCTCAACATGTAGAGATAAATCAAGTGAATATCTTATGAAAAAAGCATAATGGAAAGCAAAAGTGGCTATGGGATCTTCATCGGCGCTCTTCTTTTTATATGGTAAACTACGATCTCTTACCCCCTCCCCCCGCCCGAAGATCAAACAGTGACGTTTTCCACTTTGTTACACTATTCCTCCCTCATTTTCACTGCAAGTCTCAATCTGGTCTAGTATTAGTTGGTGCTCATTTAGGAGATGCAGTTTAGTCACTTATGCATTAATAACACTTTAGATTGAGTAACGACGCACTCACCCCACAACCAGTATCAATGGCAGTTCGGACGGTGCCATCTTTCATTTGTGGAATCAAATCTTCCATCAGATCAACATATTTCCCAACACCATTTGGGAACATAGTACCACCACCAGGAAAGGTGAACTTCTCCCCTTCTTTTACGAGCCAATGCTGATTGGATTTTTGTTTGTTAATCCAATCATATGGAACATTCCTGAAGCCAGATTGGAACAGCAAAATTAGCAAAAAAAAACACAAAATGCTAGGAACAAATCCAACAACAACAAACAAAGATACAGATCATAAGTATTACCTGTACCAACATTCATTTTTGCTCTTTGGCCATCTTATTGGCACCTTATAGCCATCTGGTGGGGGAACCAAGCATTCCTTCCTTTCAAAATTAGGAGGGCAATGTCGTTCCATGAAAGTAAGGCGATGAAGACCGTACTTCTTCCATCTCTGCAATATCAACAATATATCATTCACATGGCTGATTACACCTCAAAAGAATAAAGTTAACAAGAACTAGATTAGTCAAGAGAAAATACCCTTGGATCTGTGCATGGCGTATAGTCCTGATAGTCAGCACTGCATTCAGAAAAGGAACTGCCTCTGGTTTGTAGAGAGCCAGCAGAATTCCCTATGGGAGTTTCATCTTCCCTGCTAACCTCCTTAGTTGCATATGTCTCCTTTTCAGAGCAAAAAATTCCTCCAAGATAGAATGAAAACCCACAGAGCACCACAACTAATAATGTCACTTGAACTTTCTTTGAATTTCTATTTGGTGGATATGGTTTTCCATCTTTGTGCTTCATGTTGTATCTTTTTATTGATTGCTTACCTGCATAAGAAGCAAACAACCTGGTAAATCATTTCCACCTTTTTAATTAATACCAAGTCTTCGTCAAAGTAAACACTTCAAAATGCTTACAATCAATCCTAGCTTCTTTCAATAGATCTTCAAGAAGAACAAAAGAAATGGAAACATCACTCAAGCATAAAAAAAAGAAAGCAAAATATGATATTTACCATTTTGTGGTACTTGAACTTAACACTACGATAGAGAGAAGCATAGAGTTACAACTAAGAATACAGGTACACCAATACCTTTACAACTGAAAAACTCACAAGCGCAAATCAAGAATAATGCATCAAACAACAACCAAGTACAGGGTCTTTTCTAAAAGGGGCAAGCATAGGACCATTACAGATCTAACTGTCAGAGTCAAGCAATAATAACTAACTATGGAAAACCATGAGGTCTGTTAAAACTCAAAGGAACACTTTAGACTTCACAATTCATATCATCTTTATACTTCCTACATGACACAGGGCCCCTGTAGCTTTATTAAACTCAGCTGTCCTAATGAGGGCCCTCTCCAAGACCTCTAAAATCAGCAAAGATAGGGAAGAATAATGAAACCAAACCAATGCATGTGGAATTACCTTGAAAGGAAGGAAAGCATAACTTGACAAAAAAATCCAGCAAGAAGAATAATACCAACAAAACTTGATTGTGGACCAATCAGTTGATATTTCTCATTTAGAAATTTATGGGGTTGAAACTTGAAACCTAATTGGTTGAAAAACTTTAATGACATTAAAATTATGGGTTGTTATTTATTCCCATAATAAACTTGCCAACAAAGTATACACAGAAGGAGAAAATATATGTTAAATGCAAGAATCCCTGCAGTAGAGTTTAAAATGACACAAAGATTCTATCTTTATGACCATTTCACAACTCTTAAACCAAATCTTGCATAATATCATACATCTTGATTCATGAAAACAAAAAAAGTGAAAAAAACCAAGATCATTTCTGACAAAATTATAGAAACCCCATTAGTGAAAAACATCCAATTACCACCTAAAAATCAAGATTATAAAGGTGAAAGAAACAACAAAGACACAATGCCAGGATCTGTAAAAGATCTGACACAAAAAAAAAAATCATAGCAACCAAATAAATTCAGCTTTTACAGGAAAAGAAAAAAAAGTACCTCCAATATTACTGTATGATACAATTATATATCAGACAAATCTTGAAAGACCCACAAATTCTCCTCTTATGAAGAATGTATTTTCAAGAAAGATACTTTACTCCAAGAAAGATTAATGGGTCCAGAAATATGGACCTATAGAAGGAGGAGGCGGAGAAGAATGGAGTGAGATATATATATGAAAACTTCACATATATGTATACAAAAATAAGGAAGAAAAACAACCCCTTCAGATTAATTTTGGGAGAAAAAAATAGAATAAAGAAAAAAATTACATGAATATGATGGTTCTTGGTTCTTTCTGGTTATTCTTCGCTAGTTGTCCTTTTTTTAAAAAAAAAAAAAAATATATATATATATATATATATATATATATATTAAAATTACTTCTTCATGATGGTCCCCTCTGTTCCTTTTGTCTCTGTATATAAGAAAGGATTTACTGTAATTGATTTCTCTATCTTTTGTTTGTTTCTTGATGAGGTTAACGGTAAAAAAAAAGAAATAAATTGTATTTTCTACCACTGAAATGTTTGCGGTAACTTCTCCGTTTTTCTTTTGAGAAAATTGTATTGACCAAGTATGGAATTTAAAAATGAAAAAAAATATAATATTTATGTAATTGTAAATTATTTTATGAAAAATAAAAGTTTAATTTAAATGTACGGTAAAGGAATATGTTTAGCAAAAGGACGAATTGAATCATGATACGAGGCTAAATCATAAATTCAGAACCGAAGAGAGCTTGTTAAGTCCTTGAAAAATTTGGAAGGATCGTTTCCTTGCGTCAACCAGCTTTGAACTTAATGTGTATTGAGACAAAAGGAATTCATTCGAATTTCATTCATCAAAAAATTATATTGTGTATATTAGGTTAATTTTTTTTGAATATATATATGTATTAATGGGAGAGATGGTTAGATAGGATATAACGCAATTTTATTTTACTTAGGACATGACTTTAGAAAAGAGATTGTGAATGACAAAGACTAAGGTAGGAGGTCAATAGGTAGAAGTGTGTTGGTTTGCTATCTATCCATACCAGTAGCCGTAGTATTGCTCTTGTAGTTTCATGCCCTTCAATTTCCATTTATTTATTGTTTCTTTATACTTCGAATATTATATTATTTTATAATTTTTATTTAGAATACTTTGTTATGCTTTTACCTAAGAAATTTTTTCGAAAACCATCTCTTATCTCTAAGATATGAATAAGATTTTGATACACTTTACAACAACAACAACAACAACCCAGTGAAATCCCACAACGTGGGGTCTGGGGAGGGTAGATTGTACGCAGACCTTACTCCTACCAAGATAGGACGGCTGTTTCCGAGAGACACTTTATTTTTTAAAAATCTTACATTATGAAATTATACTCAAATGTGTTGTTATTGGTGTTATTAAATATTAAATTCTCTAAAAGGCTCAACTCAACGGTTAAGTCGGTTCAAATTCCCTTAAAGATTACACAGGTTCAATTAACGCTAGCCACAAGTTCTAATATTTTTAACTCTTTTTTTGTGTTTATCTCTTTTTAACTTTTTGAATCTCCTTGGCAAAATGTCTCCATCATATGTCACAATTGGGCACAAATAAGTCTAGCATCCAATGGCATAAGGCCTCTTTTGAGTAAGTAGAACTTCAATAGATGGAGGTATTTGCTGACAAATTTTAATGTGATAAAAAAATAAATTATAATCATGAATAAAATATAAAGAAATATAATTTTATTGATAAAATAATATGGGTACAATTCTATTCCTTATTAATTCTTCTCTCATAAGATTTTTTTGTGATTCAAGGACCTTTAGTGGCGTGTTTCTCGAACTAAGAAATTTAGATTTGATCTTTTTACGAATATTTCATAAATTTGAGGAATATTTGAGATGCCTATTTAAGAGAATATAGTATCCTTTATATAGGCATGAATTAGGGTTTAGGGTAGAGTAACCTCAAAGAAATCTTAATTGAAATAGAAATTGTCTTGTAGAGTTCTACAAAATTTTGATTTCTACAAAAGGTTTTACAAGTCCATATAATTTAATTAATAATGAAGAAATAAGAGTCCCACCATGTTAATTAAAGTTATATTCTTGTAGTCTGTGACTAATTAAATCTAAATTCTAATTTTCATGAAGTTTAGATGGTCTTTGTGTATGCCTATATCTAAATCTGTTTTACATGTATTTTTGACTTATTTACGTGTTTGGTAAATATGAAATGTACTTATTAAATAACTCTTGTATAAAATAACTAAGAAGAAATATCGTGTAATGCATTATATGGGGGAATGGAAATTGTTTGGCATTACCAAGGATTGTGGTGAATCGGAAAATACCTTTTATCCTTAATCAAAGGTATTGGGTTGAAGTTTTTCTAAATACAGAGTCGTCTTTGTTAAGAAGCGGTTTACTCTCCAATATAAAAATTTTCAATACAAATTTAAATTTAATCGAATTCTAATGCAGATATTAAACACATGATAGGATGAACAAGAAAAGCAATTGATTGGCATTACATCATCCTTATATGGTTAAAATAAGTGCTTTATAGTTTTCTCTTATAAGTCTCCATTATAGAATGAAATACAGTTTGTGTACAATAATTACCTAAGCATGGCAGGATCGAAAAGAAAAATACATATGTATAATTAAAGTAAGAAGAAGATTTTTTTTTAAAAAAAATCCTTTATTGGAAAATCAGGTTCACATGAATTTTGACTTTTGAGTTATGGCATATTAGGTCAAGGGTGGCGGTTAGTTTATTGATTGTAACTTCCCTAGTGGGTTGCCGCCAAAGTTTTTTCATTTATATTTCTTAGATAAAACTAAATGCCAATGCATAAATTAGAAAAATAAATAATAATAATAATAATAATAATAATAATAATAATAATAATAATAATAATAAATGGAACGTACCATTTTTAATTATATATTGTTGTTAAAATAGACTCTTGTGGTCAGGCCCTTCCCCGAACACCGCGCATAGCGGGAGCTTTAGTGCACCGGACTGCCCTTTTTTTTTGTTATGAATAATTAGTGTTTGCATTTGTTTCAAAAGAATTACTTTTATGAGAAGGTTGTGTATCGATTAGTTCGGTTTGATTTTATGTATTAGTGGTTCAATTTATCGGTTTTCGATTTGAATTTGCTAATCGATAAATAAAGTAATAAAATATTTATTATCGATTAATCGATTTTTAATTCTTAACACTTCGACATTCAATTTAACCAAAAAGAAAATGTTCATATGATTAATTTTACACAATGTTCATAAGAATAGAATTTCAACACAAATTTCTATATTGATCACTTTTGTTCAAGACATAATTCTTTAAATTCGTTTTAAAGTCTCATGCAATAAATTGATGAAATAACATTAATTGTTTATCTTTTTCATAATTAAATTTAAAATTGAGAAGAGAGAAGGTATACTAATTTATATCGATAAGAGAAAAGGTGTCACAATAGAGAGATAGTAATGCTAGTTTATGTTGCCTACCGTGGAAAGTAATACTAAAATTTAGAAAATAGAATTAATAAAATATTAAAGTCACTATTATAATAAAGAGTAAAATAATAATTTTTAATATAATCTCATTGAATTGTCGATTTAACCATTAATAAAAATCATAAATCAAAATCGAATTGATAATTCAATAAAAAAAATTACAAAATTATTTTAAAATCATTAACCCAATACCCAATATCAATAAATCAATTATATATTTTTTTTATTCGATGTATGAGTTAAATCAATTCTTGCACCTCTAACTTTTTTACTACTAATCGGTATAAATTTTAATGGCAATAATAACATGCTTCTTCACATGTATGATGTAACGTGCCATTAAAAAAAATATTTAAATAGGAAAGCAGGAAAGTGAAGCCATAACTATTGAACGTGGCCCATCTCACATACTCTTTCAATCTTAATTAAATTCTTTGTTTGCTCTTTTTTGTTTAACATCAATTTAGGAAGCTTACTGTAGGCCGGAGCTAGGAAGAAATAATGAGATTCATCTAAATTTTATTCGATCAAAAATTATATTAAATTTTTATATATAATTAAAATTATTATATATATATATATATATATATATTATTTATTAAATATATTGAATTATTTTGATTTATTTGTATATTTACTTTTTTATATTTTAAATATTAATTAAATTTTAGCTCTGTCGATTTATTTATATATTTACTTTTTCATTTATTTAAATATTAATAAAATTTTACGGATTGGGGGATCTGGGGTAAGACAGGCCACCCACGATGTCGGTTTCTTTATATACATATTTTTTATTTCCTCTAATCTTTGACAAACTAAATAATTTTATTACTAATAAACACAGAGATTTCCAAATAAATAAATAATACTATAACCAACCACCGACACATATCATTTTTGTATTTTCTTTTACTTTATTCTTTGCTTTATCTTTTTCTCATTCTTAAAATAAAAAAGAGAATTGTCTCGTTGGATCCCTCGCCTCTAACAAGGATGTACAAATACATAATCAGTAATTGATTATCGTAAAACATGATATAATATAAATATATTAATACATAATTGATAATTAAATTGCATAAAGTAAAATATAACAAGTAAAATGTTTCTGTGCACGCATATGCTGACCTCCTAATATATAAAGTCCGGAATCTATTTGAGTCACAAAGAAATAAAAATAATACAAATAAATCACTTTTTTGAAATGTAATTAAAATAGACTTAGTGTAAAAACTTATTCCGTTTTATGAAAAAAAATTAACAGCAAACGTTAACTGTAAACGATTAAATTTTAATATAAAATGAAACTTTTTTTTACACTTTATAAAATATAATTTTTTCTTACACTTTATATAAAGTGTAACTATTTACACTAAATATTACTACGTTTATATTAATACGGCGTTTCTTAAACGTCATTGTAAATATTTCAATAACGGCGGTTCATAATTAAATTACGGTGCTTTAAACCGCCATTTACGTTTTTTTTTTTAAAAAAAAAATCACAAACAAATTTAGTACTTCAATAAATATTAACTATTAAATTTTTATATAGACAGATTTCTCACTCTTTTCCTTATTTACTTGAAAATTTTATTCTCTTTTCCTTAATTAAAATATAAATCACTGCTTCTCTCTATTTCCTTGAATCAATCCCAATTTTCTCTTCCTTTAATAAACTCTCTGCCAAAAATACAAAATCGTTTGATAGGTATCTCTTATCAGTGTAACTTTCTTTTCTACAGAGTGTTTGAGCTTCTGATAAGTGATTACATGAGTAACGTCCATGTTTAATAAACTGTTTTAATAATATTTTGTTCATTGTGGTAACATTTTCTATTAGAAAGTGACGTGCTAACTTTTTTGTTGAAGTTTCTGGTCAGCATGTTTCTTTTTTGTGGTCTCTGTAATTTTTTTGATAAGGTGAGATAATTTGTTGTGTCCCTGTAATGATGTAAAGAAATAAATCTCTGACTTTGAGAGGATTGCTAATTATCCAAATAAGATGTTCAGTATGTGTCCAAAACTTCACATTAAAGGTAAATAGTTACTAACATAAATATACTTGTTATTCTTATTATTCATTTTGATATTGTGATATTATTTAACTTTAAGTTGAATGGTTATGTTGTCCTTTCTAGCCATGTCAATCGATAAATCTTGAATTGGCAAACCACAAAATACTCTTGAATATTCAGATGAGGTACGAAACTTTTTTGATTTTGCCTTTGCCAATGGGTCTATCGACGGACATGTAATTAAATGTACGTATTTGAGATGCGATTTTAATAAATGGCAAAGAAGAGGTGTGTAATTTGATTGAAGATGGAAAGCAACTATTATATTAAGGGTGTAAGAAGTATTCTAAATTGTCCTTTCTAATCAAATTGTATCACATAAAGTATTTGTGCTGAATGACTGACAAAGAAATTAGTATGATATCAGAATTATTAAAAGATGCCTTTGAAGATATTTTGGGAAAGATTATGAAGGCTTATAAGAATGCAAAAAATACAAGACATCTAGGTGGAAAGACAATAAATAAATAAAAGCAACCTGCAAAGATTTTGCGCTACTATCCACTAAAGCCTAGGCTACAAAGACCGTTCATGTTCTCTAAAACTGTTGAGTCCATGAGATGGCATTCTTTACGGGGTAACCAAGATGGATTGATGAGGTATCCTAGGAATTTTCAGGTTTGGAAAACATTTGACTTGCTACATCCTGAATTTGGTGCTGATCCTCGAAATGTACGACTAGGCCTAGCTAGTGATGGTTTTAATAATTTTGGTGCAATGTCAACAACTTATAGTATTTGGCTAGTGATTCTTATTCCATACAACTGTCCTCCTTGGGAGTGCATGAAACAATCTTCATCCATTCTCTCAATGATCATTCCAGGAAAAAAGATGTCAGGAAATGATATAGATGTTTATTACAACCTCTTATCCAAGAGTTGAGGAAATTGTGGTATGATGGAGTGCAAACATTAGATTATTCAAAAAATGAAACATTTAAAATGCGAGCTGCTTTAATGTGGACGATTAGTGATTTTTCTGGGCTTGGTAACTTATTTGGATGGAACACATACACTCAGTTTGCTTGTCCCATATGCAACGGGAGCCACCAATTACATTATCAAGATCAGACATCTTAAAACAAATGGAGGGCATTAATGTCAATTTTGGAAAAGCACCCGAAACGAATAATAATCGCAAAAGAATTCGAGAAAAAACTGTTGTTGAAGATGAATTGAGACAATGGAGAAGGAGAAGCATATTTTTTGACCTTCCTTATTGGGAATCTAACTCGTTGCGTCATAATCTAAATGTTATGCACATTGATATGACATATCAAAAATTCGAGGATGTCCCAACATCTTTCATCATGCCAAAGTGTGATGGCTAACCAAAATCATTATCTAGTCCATAACTTGAAGCAATATTCATCTCATGCTGAGATAAACCGCTGTAAAAATATATTATAATAATAAATAATATAAATTAAAAAATAATAATCACAATCAAGAAATAATAGTCAAAGTATAATTATTGAGTATTACCAGTCACTTTCATTTATAGTTTTGTTCAAATCAAAATCATATTGACCGGTAAGAATATTTTAGTAATGAGTCATGATAAAAAAATCACTCGATTGGATTATGGAGAATTCATCAAGGTTATCACGATTTTCTAATTGAGGATGGACATCATCCGATAAAGGAGAACGTTGTCGACTAGTCTTAGGCTCCTTCCTAACATAGATTTCAAGCACAGTTAACTTGATTTGATCTATGTAATCACTTGGAGCCCTCAAAAAGTCGGTCAACGATTCGTCATTATAGATAATCCACTCCCCGAAATTTACTTGTCTTTGTGATAAAAATGAAGTTGGGTACTTTCCGACTATAATCAAATCGCAATAGGTACTTTTTACACCATCCTTTTATAAATTGATGAAAGAAACTTTTGAAATCGGACATTAAGTGAATACTTAACATTGTGTTGGGGGGGTGACAATTATAATGAATGGTGTTTTCTTCATGTATAATTTCACCTTCCCAATAAGTTGAAATTCTAACTTTTGGTTTAGAAGACATTTTTGAGATTGAACTGAAAAAAATGGAGGATTAAAGATGTTGAAGGCGTAATTTTTGACCATCCTTAAATAGAGTTGGGTGGAGCTTCGGAATTAAACAAAATAAAAATATATAACGTAATAATTTTTTCCGTTTTTTGATATGTCATATCAATATAATTGTATGACAAATACTGCAAAAGCTGCATAAAGAGACATAATTTAAAGTGTAAGAAATAGTTACACTTAATAAAGTGTAAGAAAAAATTCCGTTTTACACTAAAACTTAGCCGTCCACAGTTAACGGCTGTTGTTAATTTTTTTTCATAAAACGGAATAAATTTCTACACTAAGCCTATTTTAGTTACATTTTGAAAATATGACTTATTTGTGTCACTTTTATCTCTTTTTGGCTCAAATAGATTTCGGACTCCTAATATATAAAACAATATTGTTCTACCTTCTCTACATTTTTATTTTTGACAGAACATATCAAGAATCGCTCTTAAATTTTTCAGTAAATTTTATTTAGATTCTCGAATTTTGACATTTTTTGATTGAACTCATAAATCATAATAGATCATAACAGACATTTGCGATTAATTTTTTTAGAAAAAGAGTTATGCATGTAATTAACTAGCGCTTATTAAGTAGATAAGTCAATTATATAAAATATATTGTATTTTTTAATTCTACATATTAATCTTAATTTGATCAAGCATGAAGTTTTATAGCTTTTTGAGGCTAACGTACGTGTATTAGTAAGGATCGAAATGACATATTTTAAGTGTTAACTTATTTAGATAATAGAAGTTTAAGAGTATAAGTAAAATAATTTTTAAAATTTGAATGGAAAATATCTAATTAAAATAAGTTATATTTGAGTACTGTCTAAATAAAATTTATTGATACATTTAAAGATATATTTCAATTTTGAAAAATTTATTGTTAGCTACTGTCGTGCCAAAAAAAATTGTTTGGTAATTTGTCGGTGATGGCCACCTCTACTTCCTTCAGGCAGCTTTCTCAATCGGGTTAATTTCAGGGGGTCCCTATGTAAGTGGGTTTAATTGAATTCATTTTATTGAAAATATTTGTTTTATGCATGTATAAATTATTTTAAAATTGTATATATAAATAAAATGAACCCACTTTAGAATTGTGAGAAAGCGTGGATAAGTGGTTTGTGGGTTCAAATTCACCCAACTTATTTGAGTTCAAACCTCAAAGTAGCCATGGGCTAAGCTGCCTATTGCAGGAGTTCCTGACCAGGAATTTGTTCTTCGTAGCACTTCTCCTCCAGCTCCTTCTTCTATAGTACATGTGCTTATCATAAAAATACAAGAAAAAAATGACGAAATTGCTTAAATCCACTTGTGCGGCCCCTAAATGTTATGAAAGTCGTAGATCGTGTCGAGGTTGCACTTACAGATCCCCATGTACCTACGGAGGGTCTTATAATGGTTTGAGAATTATTTTAAATTGTTAATAAAGAATTATTTTAAATTGTTAATAATTTAGGCTATTTATTTATAGTTTTTAGATAGTACTTAGTTTAAATTTTTTATAATATACAGAGTTGTATATTATGTTTCCTTTTTATTTACTATACACGAAAGATATGTTAGTGTATTTTTATTTATTTACTCCATTTGTTTCAAATTGAGTGACATTTTATGACTTGACACGTAGTTTAATATATTGAAGATTTTTTTTCAATTTTATGGTCTAAAATTAAAGATATGTTATATGTACCAATTAATCTTATGATTTTGAACATGATATGAGAAAAATTGCAATTTAAAAATTGCTAAAAAGAAAAAGGATATTCTTTTTAAAACAGACTAAAAAAATATGTTATACAAATTAAAATGGAGGGATAATTATTTTACTAAATTAGTTTTTATTTTATATATGATTTCAAAATTGCTACAGTTCAAATCAAACCTCAATTCAAATTAAATTGATTAAAAAAATCAATATTTTAGTATTGGGTTTGAGAAAATGGTAAAGTGTGTAATACACCATATACTATGAAATTGGTGTTATACGTTCATGTATGTAATAGTTTTACTTTTAGATAGTTTAAATGTGTAATAAATCACAATGATAATTTAAGTATGTAACTGACTTTTCGATACAACTTCGAAAGAAATTTGTGTCTTTTCCGTATATATAAATGACATCACATGATAAGGTTGGGCCCTCCATATGGTGAGAACATGAGCTTCTTCATGGAATTGCCGGTGCTAAGAATAACCTTGTTTTCTCTTCTTTTCATTCATATGATGAGATCAACGCGTTTATAGAGTTATGTTTGATAATGAAGTGGGAATTTTCTAATTTTTTTTATTATATTCTTAATAAGATATTTTAAATTTTTTTGTTAAACTTTTTTCACCTTTGGTTGAGTTCGAATTTTGGGAATTAGAAACTTCTTTGGTATAGATCGTTTAAATTGTTTTTAATAACGTAGTCGAATTAGGATTTTTTTTGGGTAGGGGTTATCGAGAATTCTATTATTTTTGTGTAAAATTGATATTTATATTAAAAAAATTTATTAAATATATAATAAATATATGTTTGAGAATATAATAACGAAGCAACCTTATAGTCTAATGGCAAAAATGGAACCTAGCTACTTAAAAGAAATTATCCTGCTAGATAAGTTTTGAATCCGTTAGAACATTTATAATAATTTTTTATTTCTCAAAACTTATAAACTTTGAATTCTACATCTATCATTATTTTCATTATTCAAAATACAAAAAAAAGTACAAAATTTAATTCTTTAGAAGTGAATTTAAATGAACCTTTTATGCCTCTTCGTAGCTAGTTGTAAGTTAAGACAAATCATTCAATCAGTAAATTTTAAATATTAAATAATTTTATAAATATAGCTTTGTATTAAAAGGAAAATAGGCTAAAGACATTATCATGGCACGATAAGTGATGTGACAATTTGGAGAATTAAAATTAATTGTTCTTTTATGACACTAAAATTTGGTCTTTCACTACAATTTTTTTTCTTTGATGAACCCAACCTTGCATGTGCCTTCTTCGTTTCAAAAAGTCATTGAAGACAGAAGTCATTTTTATAGTATTTAATCATTCAACTGATTGACTATATAAATAATCAGTTTTACGATAAAAGTTTAATTTCCCACGTAATAATTTCTTTCTTTCCCTATTTCCCCATCAAAAAAATAAAGTTTCATTTCCATTTGACCATAAATTATATTTCAAAACTGAACATGTATTTAAAAAATTTCAAGTAAAATAATATTTTTTACTCATAAATTCAAATATTAATTTTTTATTCGACTACTTATTGTTCAAATACTAATTGAGAGAAGTATTAAAAACACTCACTCGAAGCAAATTATTAGTTTTATTTTTAAACTATTGACAGCCTTAAAAATATTCCTTTACTTGACTAACTGAACTTAAATATATCTCCAATCTCATTGCATGAAATACAAACCTAAATTCTCATTAAGTTTATGAATATTTTCAATACTTCCCTCGACTCTTTATTAAGAGTTTCATACTTTTATAAGAGTTTGAGATCACTTAGTATATTATGTTGCAGATTGACATTATATCAAACTTTAATTAATCAAGTAGATAAATCTTTTAAATCTGTCAATAATTCAAATACAAAATAAATAATTTATATCAAATTCAAAAATATTTTCAATACTTCCATACTAATATCTTTTCATCCCTATAAATTTGTTCCTCAATCAGCGCAAACTTCAAGATGGTCCATTCTTGTCTACAGTGTGCCGACACAATTTTCGAGTCGTCCACTCATCCAAGTTGAATTCTAACTTGTATACTCCTGTTTCATTTTATTTTATATTAAAAATATTTTTTTCTATTTTATAAAAAAAAAGAATTATTTGTTTTTATTTTTTTTATTAAATAATTATATCAAATATTATAAAACAAATTTAGATTTCTAAAGTATAATTAATAAATTAATTTAATAAATTAAATTCTTGATCAATATTATTTTTAAGTGGAAGGTGACTTGTTGAGTTTGACTTTATTTTGTTTCTTCTAGAAGTTTTTGTTTACAATTAGTCCATGATAGACAAATTACAGCTAAGTAGTTAGTTGCATATCTATATGGAGACATGTGATGCACTAAATATTGTAAGGGGTTTACTCATGAATTGGAAAAAAAAATTACGAACTTCTCTTAAAATCTTCAAGAAATAAAAGGAAAATACATTTTTAAAAAAAATAAAATAATTGGAGTGAATAAGTCCATGATCCTGCTTTAAAATCCCCTCAATCAACCTCATTGTTTTGTTAATTATCGTTTTCAATTACCAGACTAATCTTGCTGTCCATTAAGTATCATCAATTGGGTTATAGGAACTTATCAAAGTATTGTCAATGTCACCAAATTGATGGACACAAAAATTAGGTCGATGAGATATGCAATGATTCAAGCTTTTTTTTTCCTGATAATCATTTGGTATTTAAAATTTAGTGATTCGATTATTTTAGATTCACGTTGTGTTGGATTTATTTGAAGAAAAACTATTTATGTATAGTTTATTTATTTCAGAACTCGAATTCAAAATTTCTAATTAAAAATAATAGACTATTGATTTAACAGATGAAAGTGTCAAAGTAGAGTGGAAAAGTAAAGTACTCCAAGCTAGTTAATATTAGTAAAAATTTTAATACTATATACAATAATTAGGCAGCAACAGAATAAAGAAAATGGGGTGTGAATAATTACAATTAAATAATACTCCATGTAATGCTCCAAATTATTAATTAGGCTTGCTTTTGGAATTAAAGTGTAAACTGCGTGGATCTTTGAATCAAATCCTTTTTATACTCAAGTCCTAAGATTATACTCATCATAAGCACAGAATTTGTAGTTGGTTTAATCATTAACGGTGCTTAATTTATTTTGCAGGCTTTTTAATAAATCATTTAATAAAGAGAATTTCAAAAATAGGTTATAGTTTAGAGCATAATTATGAAGCGTAGTATAAATTAATTATTGTGTCTAGCAGAAAAGTTGTAGACAAAT
Source organism: Solanum dulcamara (assembly GCF_947179165.1). Taxonomy (NCBI): domain Eukaryota; kingdom Viridiplantae; phylum Streptophyta; class Magnoliopsida; order Solanales; family Solanaceae; genus Solanum; species Solanum dulcamara. The sequence goes on along the minus strand of NC_077241.1, from coordinate 71,279,525 downwards.
ATCAATTGTATTAATGTGTATGTGTATAGTGTATTTGCTACAAAATTAAAATTATAATTATATTTAATTTCATAATTTTTTAAAATTATAGTTATATATGGTAAATACAATTTAAATATTTGTCACATTGCGTAATTTTTTCTTATTTACTTTTTTTATGGGGAGGGGGGGGGGGGTCGCCATCAGTCAATCCATAATATTTGGCTATTTATCTAATATTTGTATTGTTATTCATATTTTTCTCGATATGAGTTAAAATTTCCCATCAAACGGAATTTATATAATCAATTAGTATAATTTAGCATGTCGGCGTTTTCATACGTTGCATATGATAAGTGATTTATATTACCTGTCGTCCATTTTAAATGTGATTTTATTTTGATTCTAAAAATAAATATCGCTTTAAAAATTAAAAAGTTATTAACTGGTTTTTCTTTAATCTACAAATAAAAGATCTATACAATTTTCTAAATAGCCATTCAACAATTATTACTCATTTTTGAGAAGAGATAAAAGATAGTTTAGTCAAATGACTCTTATAATTTATTAAATATTCTTTTAATGACCGTACCAATATCTTAAATGACATTTAAAATGAAGCCAATTACCATTTTTTGCTTCAATCTGAGAGGAATATATGAGGAACTTTCAAAAATAGCAAAGACTTGACATATAATTAGGTTTATTGGCTACAGTTTGCTTAATTAAGTTTCATAGTTATAGTTTCAGTTGCTATGCTAAATTTTGTTTGTATAACTAGTTGCATTATACAAATTTGATTTAGAGATTTGTATATGAGCCCCAATAAATTTGTATATGAGTCCCAAAATAAACAAATACAAAAAAAATACAAATTTACTTTAGAAATTTGTATATGAGTCCCTAAATTCGTTTTCAGATTTGTATATGCTTCCACAAATTTGTATAATAACAAATTTCATTAAACTATAGCCATGATTCATAATTATAGCAAATTTCATGAAACTATAGTCGTGATTCATAATTATGTGAAACTATAGCTATTCAATTATACATTAATAATGTTTGTCAATTCGCGTAATTTTTTTGAATATATATGAGGGGACAACGAAAAATAAAAAAAAATCAGGATATTTACATAAATGTACTACATTAAGAAAATATTTACCATTTATAGCAATAATATATTTTTTTTCACTAAACATTTATAATACAATTTTAATACATATTAGAGAAAATAATTTATAAAACTCATATAATACAAGTTTTATTCATGAATAATATATTTATCACATACTTTAATACACTTATAATACATTGTGTCAATTTCTTACCAAACAAGTATAATATATTTTAAAACACTTATAATACATTTATATTGCATGCATAATTCACTTTTAATACATGGTAAATATCTCATAATATTGCTATATATTGCTATAAATGATAATAAATAAAAAGTATCTCTAAAATCAATAATTATTTATTAAAAAGTATTTTTCCTAATATTTTTTTCAAAGAAATCCATATCAATAGCCAATTGAGTCCCAGTTGTGTTTGTGTTATGGTGGCCCATATCTTGAATTTCAAGTTCAATTTGAGCTGGCCCAAAAATAAATTTTGAGCTTGCAATTTAGAGGCTTCTGATTCATTTGAATATGGGGTAATTTCACAGGTAGCGCTATTAACGTCCATTTTGTAATATAGTGGGAATTTTTTCAAAACGAACCAAAATACAATGTATTTCTATGGGTATATAAAATCTAATTCTATCTGAAATTGTGCAGATACGATATCCAGTTGTAACTATATGTGTATGTATATGCGATCAACTGTATATGTATGTATGTGTTTTCAAAGCACAAGCTGAATGTATGTATGACCAACTGTATGTGTATGTATTTGTTTTTGAAGGAGAAGTTGGATGTATGTGCGTATTTGAATACGTCAATTGTATGTGTGACCAACTAGATTCAATGTATGTGTTTTCAATCTGTAAGTGCACAACATTGGCTTAACAGAATATGAAAGTTATGTAAATTCCATATGAAGTATACGTAAAAAGTATATGTGAAATGTATATGTGGCCAACTATAATGCATATCATACGTGTAGAATGTCGTAGATCCCATGATAGACTAATTCAATGAATACATATAGGTATATATTGTTGAGTTTAATTAATAGGTTAAATGGGAAGTGCAGGGAAAAAATGAGTTGTTCCCTCTTGCTATATGAAATAAGCATTTGTCTCACATAGGTGGTAGAAAGAAAAAATCTCCTACTTAAAAGTAGAAGCACTCTTCCATGTTGCTAAAGGGTTAAGAAGAGGGTCTCCCCTCGTGCTGTCATCTCTCGCTTGGCTACGGCTCTGGCTCAAATGATTTGATTGATAATCTTTTTGGATCAAATTTCCTTTTTAAAACATTTCCTACCGTTTTTTTCCAACGAATTTTTTGAAAGTTGCAAACAGGTTACATATTTCTGTTGATCCTCAGAATTGTTCATAACGAAAATTTCTGATAAACATCTTCTTCTTCTTCTTCTTCTTCTTTTTTTTCTGCACTTCCTAAAAACTCGTGTGATATACTGCCTTCGAGTGGTTCGCAGTCACCATAATTTGTTGTACCGCTATTCTGGCGAGTAAATCGCTTTATCCTGGGAGGAAAGATTCCAAAACCTTAGGTACATTGAGGGGAATAATTTCCTTAAGGACACACTGCGCATTCAGTGGGCTCGATTTTTCGTTCTTACATACTTTTTCAGATACTGTTCTTCTTTTCAGTTTCTGTCATTTAATTTTCCAACTTTATTGTTACTGTTTCAATGTTTTACAATACAGTTTACTGACAAATACTTCTGCTAAAAATCAATTAGAAGTAGAAAAAAATATATGAAAAATTAATATTTACGTTTATTCATTTTCTTTTGCAGGGAGAATATGATATAGTTTAATTTCTTTACAATAGTTTAATTTGTTTCGGTATTTTATGTACTCAAATAATACTTTCGTCATGCTTGGTGTATAAAGTTTTAAAATATTTAGTCAAAATCTTTAAACCATTTTTTGATAATCTTAGAGACTCTAAACCATTTTTTTTTAAGTAACCCGCATATTGGTTCGCCTTTCTTCAAATATGAGTAATGGTAGTCCTATTGATTGCCAATTAATATTTACGATCTTCAATAATAACCCTGAGAGAATGAGACCGTATGTTATCCTCTTAGATAAGTTTAACAAGAAGTAATCAATATGTCTCCACTTTCAGGTCTTTACATCCCATTTTCTTCATAAATTTCAACCTTTTTTGATGCTTTATAGCTCGTGAGATTTGAAGTAGGCTTCATCTTATTTGAATATCTCAAGAATCACTTGCCTTGATCATCTCTAAAGATTTCTCCAAAGCAGCATAACTAATTTGAATTTTGACACTTTGTATTCAATTTAAGCATTCCTCCACAAGGAGAACACCAAACTATTAGTTTGAATTCTTTGAAATACTTTATCAATTTCGTTAGCATAATCTTCAATGTGTCTAAATATAAAATTGGAAAAATTACTTGATTGAGTGCTTTTTAAAAATTAATTACTGATTTTAACAATATTTTTTATTTATTACAATTTATAACAATACATAGCAATATTATGATAAATCTACACTTGTATTAAAAGTGAATTATGCATACAATATAAATGCATTATAAGTGTTTTAAAATATATATTATGTTTGTGTAATAAGAAACTGACATAATGTATTATAAGTCTATTAAAGTATGTGATAAATGTATTATCTATCTATAAAACTTGTATTATATATGTTTTATAAATAATTCTCTGCAATTTGTATTAAAATTGTATTATAAATGTATTATAAATGTTCAGTGAATTTTTTTTTATCGCTATAGATGGTAATTATTTTCTTAATATTGTTTATTTATGTAAGTTTTTAAAGGTAAATATTTCTGCTCAATCAAATTTTTATTTTATTCTTTTTATATATGCCACCTAATAGAAATTATAACATTAGCACTATAAGAGAGTTATCAATTATCATGCATTGTTTATAATGTCATTGAGCCATACAAATTGTAACAATTTATCGTTTGATATATGGTTTGGTATTTAATTATAGTAAAATAATATGATTTCGTGTATGCAATGAATTCGAATAGATCTTTTTCAAGTAACCCTTGATACATCATAACTTTCTGATGGAAGGATTGTCTTTTAACATTTTATTTTATTTGAATGGTTGAGAAAATGGAAGTGTTGATGCACCAACTAAATCCACAATTTCCTAATGTAACAAAAAAAAAGTGAAATTTAAAAGGTGTATGTACTTGGCATAAACAAAAATGTGTTAAAGGTATATCACAAAAACAAAAAATGGAATAAATAAAAATGTCTTAATGTTAAATGTGCTGAGGTATATCACAAAAACAAAAATTGGAATTTATCAATTAGTACTTCTGGTCGCTCAATTATTGATAAATTTCATTTGTTTGATTTTATGATATATCTTTAACACATCTAACTATTAATAATTAAATAGTGAAATAATTAATATTTTAATTTTTTTAAGCATAGAATCAAAAGTTTCACATTTCAAATAATTGAGGATTAAATATCACAATGCTATTAAAATTTACAAAAAATCGAGGGACTGAAAGTCTATTAGCCCTTTATTTATCCTAGTAATGGACTAGAGGTGTTCTTACCAACTGTACCATTGTTACAATAAAATATTGTATATTCAAGAACTGATAATGGTTAATTTTTACTATTTTTGGTACATAATGGCATTGATTTGTGTGTGCATCATTTTGGTTACACCAACCGGTTATAACCAAAATTACATGACATACACACCTTGTTATGCATTTCACTAAGTTTTTATTATATGTGTATTGAAGTTAGTTACACAAGACTGAAGGCAGTGAAGAAGTGTGCACATGGTTAGTTACAGTGCATATGACAAGCTAGTTGTTAGTTAGAAGATATTTTGTTTGTAATTCACCATGGCTATAAAATCTGATGTACAGCTCATTCAAGAGATGAGAATAATAAAAAAAAGTTACTTAGTCTTTCTCTTCTGCCTCCTATGTTCCTTCTCTAGCTTGTAATAGAATTTTTAAGCTCTTAAAGCTCACATTTTATCATGGTATCATAGCATTCGATGCTGGCTGATTAGAATTAGATTGATAGAGTTTAGATCTCTACTAGATAATAGCTTAGTTTGTTACTAAATTCTGCAGAAATGGCAATCACAAAGATTGATCAAAACGATCCTTTGTACATTGGCCCTTCAGATACCTCTGGTGTTGTACTGATTCCAATCAAGCTTGTTGGATCCGAAAACTATGGACTTTGGAGTAGGTCAATGAGGATCGCACTGTTGGGAAAAAGAAAGTATGATTTCGTGATAGGTACTTGCACTAAGACACTGTATAGAGAAGAGCTTCATGAGCAATGGGAGACTTGTAATGCAGTTGTTCTCTCATGGCTGATGAACACAGTCAGTGAAGAGCTTCTTAGTGGTATTGTTTATGCCACAACTGCATTCTCAGTTTGGGCAGATTTGAAAGAAAGATTTGACAAGGTAAATTGCATGAGAATATATCAATTACATAGGGAGATTACTACACTTACACAAGGCACTAATTCTGTATCTCATTACTTTACCCAATTGAAGACATTATGGAATGAGTATGATGCAGTGATACCAAGTCCTTGTTGCTTATGTCCTCAATCAAAGGAATATGTGGATCATCTACAAGAACTGAGATTGATTCAATTTCTGAGTGGTCTAAATGAAATATATTATCAGGCTAGAAGACAAATTTTGCTGAAGGGAGCTACATCATCTATCAATCAAGCTTATGCTATGATCATTGAAGACGATATTCAACACACAGCTTGCATGTCTAATGTAGTTGAAAAAACAGATTCTGTAATAATAAACGTGAACAAGAGCCAAGGAAGGGAGTATTACAAAGAAGGGAAATGTGAATACTACCACTTCACTGGTCATACCAAAGAGAATTTCTACAAGCTAATTGGCTATCCAGCTGATTGGAAGCAAAGAAAGAAGTCAAGTTATGGAAATAGTGGAATGAGGAACAATTCTGATAGTCGTGAAGGGGGACAAATCACAACAAACAATCTGAGAAACATAGCCAACTCCTCACATGCTAGCAGTCATGGAGGGCTTGAACACTCAATGAACAATGTTACCAATAGACAATATGATCATTCTCAGATGACATCAACCAGTCAAATGAAGAATTATCCAATTCCAGCCAAAGGACAAATATTCACTGATAAAGAGTATAAACAGATACTGAATATGTTGAATAGAGATGTTCAGGAACTTAGACTCAATATGACAGATATTGCTACTTGTTTAATGTCAAAAATTCTTTCTCAGGAGTGGATAGTAGACTCTGGTGCATCTCATCATATCACAGCAAACAAACATTTATTAACAAAGAGTCATGAATTGCCTAAGTCACAAAAGAATCAAATACATCTACCTACAGGTGATAGAGTAGAAATCAATCATATGAGAGAAATATCTATATTTGACAAAGAAATGGTGACGAATGTCCTATATGTACCAGATTTTCACTTCAATCTACTGTTAGTATCCAAGATCACAAAGGAATTGTCCTGCTTTATATCATTTTACTCTGATTTCTTTGTTTTTCAGGACCTCTTCATTGGCAAGGTGAAGAAGATTGGTAAGGAAGAAGGTGGTCTATACATATTCAAGAGAGCCCTGAAACAAAAAGAAGTTGTACAATGCACTCAGAAAGTGATAGCTGCAAGAGCAATATTTTCAGATATCAACCTATGGCACAAGAGACTTGGACACCCATCCCAACAAACCTTAAGGTCCTTAAATCTAGCTTCAGCAATAAAAGTAGTGAACCATTAGCTAGTTGTCCTGTTTGCCCATTAGCTAAGCAGACAAGACTTACTTTTCCTGTTAGTAATTCTAGAGCATGTATGAGATTCAATGTAGTCCATATGGACCTTTGGAGACCCTACAAGACCCCTACTTTAGACAAAAAACACTATTTCTTGACTATAGTGGATGACTATAGTAGATTTGTGTGGATTCAGTTGTTACAGTTGAAATCTGAGACTATTGTGGCTATCAAAACTTTCCTTCAAATGGTCAAGACTCAGTTTGATTCTAATGTTAGAATTGTTAGATCTGATAATGGAACTGAGTTCTTCAATTCTCAATGTACTGAACTATTTCAAGATCAGGGGATTCTGCATCAGAGTAGTTGTCCTCACACACCACAATAAAATGGTGTGGTGGAGAAGAAGCACAAACACATTCTTAACACAGAGCCATCAGATTTCAATCACAATTACCCACCAGATACTGGGGCTATTGCATTAAGGCTGCAGTATATTTAATCAACAAACTACCTTACACAGCATTAAACAACAAAAATCCTTATGAACTGTTCTATTCCAAGCAGCCTAACTTGTCTCATTTAAGAGTCATAGGATGCCTATGTTATGCTTCTGTGGTTCCAAAGGGAGATAAATTTTCAGAAAAGGCTATTCCTGCTATTCCACTAGGCTATTCTGAGTTAGAGAAGGGGTATATACTATTAGATATAAACTCCAAGAAGTGTTTTGTGAATAGAGATGTGGTCTTTCATGAATCTATTTTTCCTTTTGGAGATGCATCTCATATTGATACTTCTATAGGTTTCCATGGTTCTCCTTTAGAAGTAATGGATAATCAGAACTTGGAAGCAGTTACTGAGGATGTGCTTGAATCTACTCTTGCTAAGGATTCTACAAGCTTTGATACCAGTCATATTGCTACTGATTCTGCAAGCCTTGGTACCAGTTCTACTGTTACTGATGTTAGTGAAGCAGCTATTAGTTTTAACTTGCTCATTCCTACATACCCTCCTATCAAAAAAACTTCCAGAACTCTCAAAGAACCTTCATGGATGAAAGATTATGTTAGCAATACTAAGAAACACAACAGTATCAGCCATCCTCTAGCCAATTTCCTCAGCTATGATAAGATAACTCCCAGTTATAAGAGCTACTTGAGCAAGGTTTCTACTTGTGTGAAACCTAAAACATTTAGACAGGCTGTTAAAGATGATAAATGGGTTCAGGCCATGCAACAAGAGATCCAAGCCCTTGAACAGAACAAAATATGGCAAATAGTTGACTTGCCTAAGGGAATGAACACTGTTGGCTCAAAATGGGTGTATAAAGTGAAGTATCAGGCAAATAGTGAGGTAGAAAGGTACAAGACCAGGTTGGTAGCTAAGGGTTATAGCCAACAAGAAGGGTTGGATTACCATGATACTTTTTCTCCTACAGCTAAGATGGTGACAGTAAGGTGTGTAATTGCCTTGGCTGTATCTAAAGGCTGGCCATTATTTCAAATGGATGTTTACAATGCTTTTCTTCAAGGTGATCTAGATGAGGAAGTATCCATGGAAATGCCTGAAGGTTTCAAAACACCAGGTACCAACAAAGTGTGCAGGCTTCTTAAATCTTTATATGGGCTCAAACAAGCATCTAGGCAGTGAAATTTAAAACTAACTATTGCCTTATTGGGTGCTGGCTTCACTCAAAGCACTCATGATTATTCTCTATTCACACTCAAACAGGAAACAAACATGGTCATTGTTCTGGTCTATGTAGATGACTTGCTCATTACAGGCAGTAATGCACACATAATCAATGCCGCCAAGAATAGCTTACATAAGCAGTTCAAGATGAAGGACCTAGGAGAACTCAAATACTTTCTAGGTATTGAGGTTTTAAGATCTTCATAGGGTGTTATCTTAAATCAAAGGAAGTATATCTTAGAGTTAATCTCTGATGCAGGCCTCACCGGTGCTAAACCTGCCCCTACTCCTCTTGCAACTAATCTACGACTGACCTCAGTGGAGCATGATCAGGTCTCTGGTCTCACTAGAGATGTCATTCTCCAAGAAATCACCTCTTATCAAAGGCTAATAGGCAAGCTTCTTTATGCCACAATAACTCAGCCCGACATTAGCTATGCAGTCTAGACACTTAGCCAATTCATGCAGTCACCTAAAAGGTCTCACTGGGATGCAGCTACCAGAGTGGTAAGGTACCTTAAGGGCATAGTTGGTCAAGGAGTTTGGTTACACTCTGAACCTATAACTATGCTCACCTGTTGGTGTGACTCTGATTGGGCATCCTGTCCCAACACAAAAAGATCTATTACGGGCTATGTTGTTAAGTTTGGAGAGTCTCTGGTATCTTGAAAGTCAAAAACGCAGCAGACTATATCTAGGAGCTCAACTGAAGCTAAGTACAGGAGTATGGCTTCAGCTGTCTCTGAAGTCACTTGGTTGTTAGGCTTATTTACTAAGTTAGATGTCCCTATTCAAGCCCCTATCACCATCTTCAGTGATAGTAAAACGATAATTCAACTTGCTGCGAACCTAGTATTCCACGAACGCACGAAACATATTGAGATAGACTGTCATTTCATCCGAGATAAGATTAAAGCAAGGGTGGTTGACACTATGTATGTTCATACTCAGCAACAGTTAACAGATCTTCTAACTAAAGGATTAAGTCAAGCTCAACATTTGTCCCTTTTAGGCAAGCTTGGTGTGCTTAATGTTTTGCACCCTTCAGCTTGAGGGGTGTATTGAAGTTAGTTACACAAGCACGTGCAGTCAGTTACACAAGCACGTGAAGGCAGTGCAGTGAAGCCTGAAGGCAGTGAAGAAGTGTGCACATGGTTAGTTACAGTGCACATTTCTGCACATGGCAAGCTAGTTGTTAGTTAGAAGATATTTTGTTTGTAATTCACCATGGCTATAAAAGCTGATGTACAACTCATTCAAGAGATGAGATGAATAAAAAAACGTTACTTAGTCCTTCTCTTCTGCCTCCTTATGTTCCTTCTTTAGCTTGTAATGGAGTTTTTAAGCTCTTAAAGCTCACATTTTATCAATATAATTAGAAAAGAATCGAAACACAAGAAAATAATTTATACAACATTACAAACTCTTTAATTTCATTATTTTGTGAGGAGAATAGTGTTCTCCTTTTTTGGGCCTATGGAGACGTTTTTTTTTTGGCAAGGAGGAATTTTATTTAGCAAATTAACATAGAGGAGGGCTGCTTATAGCACAAAGCTCATAATATCTAATTGTAGCTTAAATTTCAAGGTTAATAAAAGGTCTTAAATTTGTACATATTAATGCACTGTCTAATCAGTGGCATATACAGTTTTATTTTTGTAAGCGAAACGTTTGACTAATTTTTCAAGTGTCAAACATATAACTCCCACCATCTATTCTTCTTAAGAACAATAAATAGAAATAAAATTTATTATATTACTTTTAATATAATAAATTTAATTTTTTAAAAAAATGAATAAGAAAATAACTATAATCAATAAATAAATTAGAAACTAAGCGATAAATTATTTTTTAATTTTTTTAACCAGATATATAAAAATTAATATCTATAACCCACACCCGATATATACATCAAACTAATGTAATTTCTCATGATTAAATAATTAATGAAGTAAAATATATGTTAATTAATTAAGATTAAGTAAAATAAACTCTAAATGCAAACAGCATGTATTGGGTTGGACTAATAAAAGTGGATGGAGGGAATACTTTTATGTTAATAGAGGTATGAGAGTTACAAATATAATAGTGAAAAGTGGTTGAAAGATTATATTCATAATAGGTTATGATCTGAATAATGTATAACTTAGTATTATTATACCGCCAATAATATGGAACAACTAATTTATGTATAACATATATATGGATAAATTAGAAAAAGAATAAAATTAACTTTATCTTTTTCCTAGAAACTAATGACAGTTAAACATTCAAAAAAATAATCATAAATTCATTACTCTTTTAGTTTTAAAAATAAATAATGTTTTTAAATGATATTTTGTATATTCAATTTTAGTACAATAAATCAAAAACCAAACAATTTTTTTTTAATATTACTAATTCTATATAACTAATATGTACATTTTCATTCTCCTATAACTTATCTTCAAATCAAACCCCCTTAACTCATTCGTAATATGAACGAATAGTACGGGATTCTTCAAAATATGAGTATTACTATTAAGAAATTCTAAAAGGAGTTTTTAATTTTTTTATTACTAACAATAATGAATTATGTAAGGGCTACAGTTGTCATTTGCTTTTTTCTCTCTCCTGAAATTCTGCTCTTTGCATGTTCAATATTCTTCTTAGTAAAGTACTATATAAGCAAAATATTTTAAAGATGTAAAAATAAACCAAAGAGTAGAGGTACGTGGAATCAGAATTTAAAGTTTATAATTTTAATTTTTTATATAATTAAAATTTAAATTAACAATTTATATATATTTAATAGTTTTTTTTAAGATAAATACAAAATTCTATCAAAATAATAGAATTCGTCCAACCCTGTAAACTCAATTATAAGAGTTTGTTTGAATTAATTTTTAACTTTTAACTTATTTTTATTATTTTAATTTAAAATTAAATATTTTTTAAATTTATTTAAATATTTAAAATTTACTTTAATTTAAAAATATTTAAAATAAATCAATTCAAATCAATTTTAACTCCACCTCTTTATTAGAAGAGAAAATCCACCATCTAGAATGAGATATAAATAGGTTAGCACGTAATGTCGTATTTGATGGTTAGGTTATTAATTAGGTCGTCCTTTAAGGGTCCACACCTCGTAAAAATACATAAAATTAGTCAAGATTGTTATATTTGGCGATTTTCTTTTCATCATTATTTTTTTTTAGTTTACGTCATATTTGATATTCGTTTTGAAATTTAATTATATGAATTTTATGAAATTTTTTTCAAGACAAAATATTCTTTATTAAAGAAAAATATATAATCGACATAAATTTGTTTGGAAATTACTATACTAATCAATATTTCCTAATTAATTAATTAAATTAGATAAAGAAATTTACTATACTAATCAATCTTTTCCTAATTTGAATCAAATTAGAATTTAGATAGCTCTTAATCAATATGTTCCTAATCTAAATCAAATTAGGTAAACTTGTTTTTTTCCATAAAAGATTAGTTGTATTTTTATAAATTGAGAAGCGACAAATTTAGTTCTCCCAACTCCCACGTTTGTTACGTGTGCAGCACCATTTCGGTTCAACCAATACTGCTGTGACCGGTCACCGGTTACACCCGGTCATAATAAACATTTGACTTTCTTATATTGAAAAAATAGCCACAAATCCAACCACCACGAACGATTTTCCTTTCTCTTTTTGCTCCGATCTGTGTTAACCACACGCTTTCAATTGCTTGTGGCCGGCCCGTTCTGCAACTTCTCCGGCAATCATTGGAATTCGGAAGTTTTTACCTCTGTTTTCCGGTGACTCCCAATTCGATTTCTCGTTGTTTAATTGTTATTTCTCTTGCGTATATGTATATATATTCCTTTGTTTCAATTTTGCTGAATATGGTTGATTTTCTGCTTTAATTTGGGAGTTTTGTGTGTAGGAATTCAAATAAATCTAGAGATGCTGATTTCTTCTGTATGTGTTTAACTGAGGTTTTTATTTTGGGATATTGATGAGTTTTAATTTTTGACCTTGCTTTAGTTGATGGTATAACATTAGGCAGAAAGAGATGAGCTAAAATATAGTTGTTATTTAATAAAAGTGAAAGTAAAGAGGGGGTTTGGGTTGGGAGACAGGGAAAAGGGGATAATATGGTCTTTAAGTGTTGAGGAAGTTGGAATTAATTGATTGTGCTATAATTTACTGATTTACTCCAATTGTTCTGTGAGAAATTTCAATTTAACTGCGAGGAAGAAGATTGCGTAGAGAGGAGTAAAAAGTTCATAAGATAAATAGATCTTGACCATTTAGTTGACAATTTGATAAAGAGGATATCTTGAAGGAGCCTATTGCTGAACAAATCAGGACGTACCGAAATACCAAACTAGGTATCGAAGACTGCTGGAACTTTTACCTGCATATGATTGCTGAGTTGCTTTCCGAGTAACTTGGTAAAATATGGATGACACTGGTATTTTGCAGCTTTAGATAGATTGTCCAGTTCAGACATCCAACACATGCTTTAGTTTAGTACGTCTACTTTAGATCCTAAATCTTTCAGGTGTCTTTTAGCTCTATTCGAGATTTTTATGCTTGTAGAAAACATAGAAATTTCTAGTACCTTTCATTTTTTTATTTTTCACTTTGTATAATGTTGGCTTGAGATGGATTTGAATGGAGAAACATGGTTAATGAAGATTCATATAGCCCCAACTTGTTTGGGACTGAGGCATACTAGTTGTTTGTCTTTAGTTTTTGTGAATGACATCCATATAAACATGGACATAAATGCTACACCCAGTTTCTAAAATGTGTAATCAATATTTTGTACCTGTTTTAACAGTCTTCTTTGCTGATATATTTGTTTAGGATCAAAAGAAATGGATTTCTTCTTCAGAACACAGAGTGAGGAGACATCTGATTGCTCCTTCAATGGCCAGGACATTCAAAGATGCCCGTTCTTGAGTAACATCAACAAGCCAACTAACTTTTCTTTCTTTTCTGCTCTGAACTTTCCCAACCCTGTAAGTTGTTGTTTCTTAACCTTATAGTTGGTGGTTCAAGTGATATGGTTATCCATGTGCTGTTGTACTGTTTAAACATCAACATGCAACTTTTTTAAAAGTATAAACATGCTAGTCATTATTTTCTTTTGTTCGTATACTAGTGATATGGTTAATTATTGCTTCTAACTCATTTTTCACACTTAAATCTCTATTACCTTTCAGATGAAGGGAGGTAAAGGTCCAATTTTTGAAGATGGCCCCAACTTCGATATGGCATTTAAAGTCTTCCATGGAAAAGATGGGGTTGTCCCACTATCTGGAAGATCTCAATTTTCTAATGACAACATGGAAGTAGAGTCTGCCCCTCAATTTCATCCTTTAGCTGCAAAAGCTGCCACCATAAGTTTGTCTTCATTCGGAGCAGGGGGTCCTTTTAGTTTTGATTCTTTCTCTCGGAAATGGAATTCACAGAAGAAGAAGCCGGAGTCATCCAAAAAGAAAAGGCCTTCTTCTCAGGTTTGTTTGCTGTGATTAACAAGAATATGTGTATAGAAGAACCCAATGATGTTATAATGTGATTATTATTGTGATCGTGATTCTAAATTCTTGATATTGGCTATTGGATTTTTCATCATAGAATACTCAGTCTGTTGATTATTTTTGGTGAAATGTCTTTTTTCTCATTTCTGCGCGTAAATGTTCTAGTCTATTGCTAATTGTGAATTGAATTTTTGTAGCGTAAAATGATGATTTTTAGTCACTTTAGGCAAAGTTTCACAATGTTAGAAGATTAAAATATTCTGGTATATGGCCCTTCTGGATTCTTTTCTGAGCAACAGGTGGGCTTCATTGAATTGATGTCCATTGCCAACTATAAAGTTGGACCGTGGCATTAACAAAATGGTATAGTTATCATAAATGTTCATAGTAATTGTTTTAATTTCATACGACTTTTCTTGAATATCACGTCACAACTTATTTCGATAGGATTTTGTTGATTCTGCTAAATGTTGAGAATGTGCCTAAGAACTTGAAATTATATGAGCATATAATATTTTAGAAGAAATTGGTCGTAAGTCTTCTGATGAAGTGCTGCTTTTTTCCTGCAAAAATGGCATCTTATAAAGTTTACCTTCTTTATTCATCCTTTGATTTTTATCTTCAGGATAAATCTTCTAAGCACGAGGCAATGGGAAATGAGTGGTTGGAGTCAGGGAACTGTCCTATCGCCAAATCTTATAGAGCTGTTAGCGGTGTTCTCCCACTTGTGGCATCAGCTTTTCAGCTGCCTCCAGGAATGAAGCTCAAATGCCCACCTGCAATTGTTGCAGCCAGGGCTGCCCTCGCCAGGACTGCTTTTGTGAAGACCGTGCGGCCACAACCACTATCTTCAAAGATGCTTGTTATTGGAGCTTTGGGCATGGCTGCTAATATTCCACTAGGCATATGGAGAGAGCACACTGAGAAGTTCTCACTTTCATGGTTTACTGCAGTCCATGCTGCTGTTCCCTTCATAGCTATGCTGAGGAAGTCAGTTGTGATGCCCAAAACAGCTATGGCATTAACCATTGCTGCTTCTATCTTGGGACAGGTCATTGGCTCAAGGGCAGAGCGACTTCGAATGAAAGCAAAAGCCGAGAGTGTTAAATTGGTAGCACAGACTGGCTCAGGTGGAGTTATTGCACAGACTGGCACAGATGCCGTTATTGCAGGTCTCAACTCAATCCAGGTCAGTGGTATGCCTGGGGTTCATTGTGGCACCCAGGGTATGCTTAAAGACCAACCCTCGAAAGAACCTGCCAATACTATCTCTCCATCTGCTAGTCTCTGTTTCTAAACTTTTTTAGAACTGGTAATTAAGCAGTAGATCTATTATGCTGCAAATAAGAGGTGTGTGCCCCTTGCCAGAGAAAGCAAGAGATTTAACAACAATATGCATTATTACATGTTTAGTGTTTGTATTAAATTCTATGTAAAGGATACATATTTCCATGACCTATGTGGTCTGAGTGTTGCAGAATCCTCAAATACAATGTACTATTGGATGGAACCTCATTAATAATATATCAACCCATCATGTTCCCACAACCTACTGCCCTCCATCCGATCGTTTTTCCTAAACTATTCATTGGGTTCTTTGTTGAGTTGAGCGCTCTTTTTGAGTCGTCGTTTCACTACTTTTTTCGTTGAGTTGAATGTCGATGATGTTGGCAGCAGTTATGTAAGTTTGCCATTAGCTTTTTATCAGTTAGTTGATCAGTTTCAGATACTCTGTTAGGGGGGGGGGGGGGTTATGTTTAGGGTGATAAGAAAGCAATTTGCTCTAAACTCAGTTTTTCATATCTTTTAAAAGCTCAAGAACTAGTTTTGGATTTTTTCAGTATTTGAAGATTCTGAAAATAAAGTATGAAAATCTTTTAAAAGAAGTTGAGGAGGACAAAATTTTTACCTTTGGTCAACTGTATTTATCTCCTGAATTTTGCATCTCCCATACTTAATTTTTTTTTGGAGAACTAGACTTGCAAAGACTACTTGTTTGTTTTTACTTAATTATTATTTATAATTAAACTTCCAAAGTATGGTGGGTTGTGATTTCAAATTTGCAAAGAAAAAAATTCAAGAATCAAGTAAACTTACAATTTAAAACTGTTATGGTCATCCTTGATTGAATATTACTACAATATGAAGATCAAGACGTCTGGATCATGAGAAAACCATGATATATAACAAAAGTTTGGGAAATATATATTTTATAATTATATTAGGAAAACCAAAATTCATTACCAAAAAGTCGAAAGAAAAGCAGGACTGAACAATCAAAGGAAGCAAAATAAAGAAAATGAAAAAAAAAAAAGGTCAGAAAAGGAAATTAAACTAATTTGGACTTGGGCTCACGCTAGGAACCAAATAGTCAACCCCAAACATAATTTTTTGACTAAACCACCACAAACACAAATTTTGTCAACATTTTTTTTTTCTTTCCAAAATCAACATGAGAAAAATTGACAAAATTAGAACCAAAGATTTTAAATCTTTTGATTTCAGTTGTTAATTGTCATCAACAACTGATGCCAATTGAATTTTTAAAATATGGATAAAGTCAATCAATGTTGATAGGTGAGCACGGTTTTAATTACCTCCTTAAACAACTTAGTTGTTGGTAAAGAACAACAACATACCCAATGTAGTCCTACACGCTTAATTTGTTGGTTATTCTCCAAAAAATAATTGTTTTGTTTCTTGGCGTAAATGGGCCTAACTTAATGTTGAACCTATTAAGTGACCAAATTAGTGGGCCAAACTAGCTGGATTAGTGGGGAAGTGAACAAACTCTATTGGGCTAAGACCAAAATTCTCAAACGAGTTAACAATGTGTAAATTTAAAAGGGGAAGGAAAAATCACCCCACACATCTATTTATGGATTAATATTATAATTTATATATTTATTTATTTTAATTACTATTTATAAATTTTTAATTAAAAGTATTAAAATATCAGTTTTAATTTATAAATTAATTGATTATATTTATTAAGTAAAGAAATAATAATATACTTTCCTTACCTGTAGTGTTTTATAAATGGTCAGATATATCAATTTTTGATTTTTTCATTTTAGTTTTTATCAATCTCCTAATTAATAGTATCAATCTATTTTATTTTTTAAATCTCTCCTTAATATTCTCACACAATTTTCTCTCTTAATACGCCACATGATTTTTTCCTTTAACTTTTTCATGCACGTTTTTTTTCTTCCTTTTCTTCCCTATTCACCTTCAATACAAATTTTATGTTTTCATCAATGATTTTAAATTATTTATTTTTTATATAAATTTTGTAAAGTAACATTTTTTTTTGAAATATTGTAACGTTCATTCAAACTTGATTCAATAAGGAGATAATAATATGAAATCTTAATTAAAATTAGTATCTAGATTAGAAATTTTGTTTTGAAAAGCACTGCATACACAAAGTAGTAAGAATTAAATATTTTGAAATTCTATTTAGATACTAATTGTATACAACATTAACTAGTTTTAGCTTGTCTTACTAGATTGAAATCTTAATTATATTTTATATTTTCAGCTGGATATCAATTAAATACCAATTGCATACATGGTTAGAATTAATATTTTCAGTTGGATACCAATTGCATACATTGGTGGATTTAATTTTTCAAGTGGATACCAATTAGATACCATGTGGATACCAAATGATTACCAACATTAACGAGTTTTCATTTCTGAGTCTATATTTGAAAAATAATGAATACACAAAGGATTAAGTAGTGCACATAATAAATATTCTGAAATCAACATTCATTGAGTTAAAAGACCCAAAACATCAAAATATGTATTTGTCACAATAACAACTAAATTAACATTAAAACAAATTATGACTAATTTTCAGCAAGATAATTTGAACATGTCTTCTTGTTGTGTCCCTCTCGTCGACATGCGCTGCACGTAATATATAATTCCTTCCATTTGAAAATCAACATACTTTCATGTTCCATCATAAATTTAATATCATAGAATTATATTATACTAAAGTAGAAGTAATTTTTATGCACATTTTATACCAGATTCATGCAAATGCGTGTACATTTTATAACAAAGTCATACCAAAATTCATACAAACTGTGATAAATATCGATATGTTGACACAATATATCAATTTTTCATACCATTTTAATGACACATATAACTATAAATTAGATATAAAAAAAACTAACTTATTCTATAACTATACCAAAATCATACCAAATATATACCATATTCATGCCAAATAGATGCACTTTTTAATAGTTTTGCACGAATATAATACATACTTCATACCAATTATATACCATTTTCATGCTACAACAAAAATCGTTGTCAATGCAAAAGTATACCAAGTTAGTTCTAAAATCATGCAAGTTTCATTTCGTGGTATGCATAAAAAATACCGAATATACTCATAAATCACTGTTTCGTACAAAATTTAACTACACATAAAATTCTTTAACGCATTATGCATTTTGAAAAGGTTTTTCATTTTTAATTCTCTTTTACACTGAATTATCACGAAATTCATGCCATGTTTAAATAAGTTGATCATTAGAAATAACGAACAATCAAAGAAAATTTAAACAAAAACAAATGATTTTTTTTACACAAACAAAAATTTTTAAAAAAGGAAAACAAAATTATTGAATAATAAAACCTGTACAATCCCATTTACCACTATGTTGAATAATTATTTGACAAGAATCTTTCACTAATGTCAATCAAATTTTCTTCCAAATTGATGAAAAGTCGTTACACACAGGAGAAAGAGGGACTTGGAGATCAAAAAAAGTATCTTTAGTTTGAAAGATATCTTACCGGATTGAACTGATTGAGAAAATAAAGGAATTTGATTTCAAAATTAGTTACTAGAGTCCTGATTGAATGGTAATTCAATATTACCATTAATACATTAATTCTTTTTTCCTTTAATTTATTGCCTTTTTTCTTTAATTTATTTATTAATACATTAGTTACTGCATAATATTTTAAAATTTATTATAACTTGATAGATTTTTACTGCTGCAACCTGAAACATATAAAATCCTGTTATAACTTGAAATATATTGTCTTAATAATGATATTTCGAAAAGATTTCACATTATGTAACTAGGAAAAAATTATTAACTTATTTATGTAGAATAGCTACAGTTTTAAAATATTGTAAAAAAAAGACTATAGGTTGTTTTTATAGCAAAATATTTAATTTTAATTATAATCCTAAAATACATCTTATTTTTCCTCCCCCTCAACTACACTCTTACTCCTCAACCCCACTTTCTCTCTTTTTTATTCATCCGTGTCTCTCCATATTCCTATACTCTCTCTCCTCAACCCAACTCTCTCTCTTCTGATTCATCAGTGTCTCTCCATATTCCACCATTCTCTCCCATTACATATTTTTTCTCCTTTTTTTTTTCTCAAAATGGAAAATCTTTCAAAAGATCTTCCATCAGAATTACATTGAAACATATAGTTATGTATTTTTTTCATATTTTTTGCCATTTTAATTTTATTTTTATTTTTATTTGTCAATTTGTTTCGTCAATTTAAGCCGAAGTATCTTTTTTTGAGATAATTTCGCCATTTTTAGGGTTGTGTTTGTATTTTGTTCCAATCCATATACATTTTGTGTCATTTTCTATTACAAACCAATTTGTATTCTCAATTTTTTTCTTGTATTACAACCTTACATGTATTCATAACACCATTTTGTATTCCAGCCCTACACTTTATATTTCAAAATAACTTGTATAAAAAATTCATTTGCATTACAAACTAATTTGTATTCTCAACTTACTTGTATTATAAGATTATGTGTATTATAAATACATTCTTTGTATTCTAGGTTTATTTGTATCCCAAATTTACTCGTATTCTAAAATTATTTTGTATCCAGATTTATTTGTATTATAAAAACATTCTTTTTAATTCAGTCTCAATTTGTATTGTATTTTTAGTTCAATTTCATAAGTGTATTCACCACTAGAGCATCAAAGTTGTATCCAAATTCAACTACATAAAAATATATTTCTTTTTGCATTCTGAATTTAATTCACTACCAAGCATCAAAGTTGCATGCAAATTCAAATTTATATAATGTACAATTTTGTATTTGAATCTTTGAACATACATATTAACAAGGAATCTCAATTAAAAAATATTCAATATACAATTCGAATGATATACCCAAATAATATTCACAACTTAATCGACATATAAATCTTACAATTTTGTATTTGAAATTATTTTTATTTACAAAAATAACTGATGAATAACATAAATTCAACTGTGATTTGAAATACAAATTAGACTATATTTGGAGGGGAAATAGGGAGTCATTATCTGAATAATTTTGGTTTGTATAACAACTTTGATGTCTTCAAACGAGCCTCGTTTTGTAAGAGTATGGTGGAAGAACGATGATGAATTGCTCTAATTTTTCTTGTCAGATGTATCAACGTTTTTGATTTTTTAGAAAAACAAACAAAGGAAATTGATGATTTTTGAATTTCATGAAAGATGAGAGATAATGAAAAATCGAAAGTCATGTATGTAACAAGAATAATGAGGAAGTAAATTATGGGAGTTTACTAAATATAGAGCCCGTTTAGATAGACTTATAAGTTGATCAAACCAACTTATAGGTCCTTTTTAGCTTATTGTGCTATTTGGTTACCAACTTAAAAAGTTAAATTTAAGCCATAAAGTTTTTAAAGTCACCAAAAAATAAAAAATTGAAAATCCTAACTTTTTTTTTGGAGGGCTTAAAGCCATTTTCTTTGACCATGGAAATTACTTTTATATCCCTTATATTTTATTTTAATTCATAAAGTACTCTCTTTAGCTCTAAAATTTACATTTGCCAAACACATCAACAACTTATTTTCAGTATAAGCACTTTTATCCAAACACTCAATTGTTTATTTATAAAAATAATTTTTAGCACTTAAAAATTTTAAAAGCACTTCATAAAAGTTACCTTTTTTAAGCTCATCCAAACGGGCTCATAATCTTCAATATACTAC
This sequence comes from Solanum dulcamara, assembly GCF_947179165.1. NCBI lineage: Eukaryota > Viridiplantae > Streptophyta > Magnoliopsida > Solanales > Solanaceae > Solanum > Solanum dulcamara. The sequence goes on along the minus strand of NC_077241.1, from coordinate 71,258,357 downwards.
AATCAATTAGATTGTTTTTTTTTGGTATGCATCATGAGAAAAATACAGAATTTGGAGGCATGGCAAATAAAAGTATATGTGTGTTTTGCAATATATTGAAAGTATAGCTAAGGAGTCCTATGTAAGGCTTAAAATTTGCCATTTATAAATATTTTCCAACATAAATTCCACTACTTTAGGGCCTAATTACGTATCTTCTCTTGAGTTTTTGACCATTTGTGTCTGATTTTGGTTCTCATAGAAATGTGTTTGGAGCGTTCAGATACATGTATCTCGCATACATGAGTCAAAATTAGGTATAATGTGTTCTGGATACATTGTATCTAAGTGGATTTGCATATATATGAAATATAGTGACTCTCTCGCTCGCCTCTCTCTCTCTCTCTATGTATTTGTATTTCCAAATGTATTTGGGATACCAGATACATGTATCTAAAACGATTTACAAATATCTGGGATACACCACTTCTCTCGCTCACATCCCTCTTATCTCGCTCACCTCTCTCCTTCTCTCCCTATATAGAGTGTATCCGATAACAAAAATACATATATCTAGGTATATCTGACTTGAGATCTAATATGAAATTATTAATTAGTGATATAAACTATAATTATTTCAAACTATAGGAAGAATTAATAAATATGATAGGAATATTTATATAATTAGGTAGTTTGCCCAATTTAAAATTATAAGGCTAGAATGAATGTTAAACAAATGATAATAAAATATCGAGAATTCAAGATACAAGATAAATGAAGCAACAGATAGTGAAACACCTTTGCACCATGATTAATATTTAATAGAATCTGTAAAAAAAGTTATGGTAATAAATGTTGATCGCTCCACTAAAAATTGACTAGTTTTAAAATGATAGTTATTCCCTCTGTTCCTATTTACTTATTAAATATTTTTTAATTAATTTTTTTTTAACTTGTCAATTTTGACAAATCAAGAAAAAACAATTTTCTTCTTCCTATTATACCCTCAATTTATTAACATTGAGTTAATGTCTTTAAAAAATGTAGTAAGTAAATATGTTTAAAACTCTAGCAATTAATAGAGATAAAATAATAAACTCACTATATCAATAATTATTTCTTTAATAAGTGTGCCAAGTTAAAATCTGACAAGTAAAAAGGAATGGAGGGAGTAATATCTAATTAGCGGTTTCAAGTGGCTATTTGTCCAATTTTCTTCCTCCTAAACGGCAATTGGGCTGGCAACCAACTTCATAAAGCCCAAAATAATAAAGACGGCCCATAAAAAAGAATCCATTAAACCCCACCACCTTCTCAGGCTAAAACCCTGTGGGAACTGTAGAGCTGTGGCACATTGAGCTTTCAGGTACCCTTTCTTCTTTCTCTCCTCTTCAATATTATTGGGATTTTTTTTTTTTTGGTGAAATTAATCAATTTTTTCGCATTTTAATGTTTTTATTTTTTTGTTGTCGTAAAATATCGAATACAATTGAGAATTTGATTATTATTTTGATTTGGGTTTCTGAAAGTATGTTCTCTTTCCATTATTAAAGACACCCAGATGCTAATTTAGTATAAAGTTTTGTTTTTTCCTGTTTCTTGATGTGTACGGAGGAAATGGAAACTGGTTTATTTGGAGAAATCATTTTCTGGATCATTGTCTTTTATTTTAGGTATAAGGACTATGTATTGATACTTTCGGGTATTAAAGGTTGATAACAATGTCTAGGTGTTAGACTAAATAGGAGTTGAAATAAGGTAACCAAACAAGGTAAAACATTTTCTGTTATACTAAATAAATGTCATATATGCTTCTCTGTGGTTCAGATTAGTAACTTGATACAAATGATGATTGGTTTTATTTCCTCGTTCGAACTTTACTGAGCTTGTGCTTTATTCACTTTACTATGCCTGCATTTTCATATCTCAAGGTAATGTTAGATACTGTTTTGACTCGTGGAGCTCCGAGTGGGAGTTTATGAAAATTTTGTTGCTTACTTAATGATACCAATGTTTTGTAGTAGTTGGTTTTGTTTTCCTGATAAGTTAGAGTAAGTGGCCTACACTGCAAATGCATAATCTATTGCTTAGATGGATTTGCAATAGATTTGACTTTTTCATGATTCTTGATTAATTTTAGTTTTTTTGGGGGGGCCTTATTTGATATTCATCTAATTAGTGTTTTATTCGCACATCTGGATGCAAAGAAGGGAGCTTTTACTTTGATTAAGGTCAAAATGGGGTGGAAAAGTTATCAGAAACTCATTCATCAGTGGAGAATTCTCAGAGGAGATAATGTAAGCTCATTCATCACTGTTTCCATGGCTGATTCACTTTCTTAATACTTTCGTATCATTTTTTCCCCCAACACTCAGGTCATGATTATCAGAGGAAAAGATAGAGGCGAGACTGGTATCGTTAAGCGTGTCGTACGTTCTCAAAACCGTGTAATTGTCGAGGGGAAAAACCTGGTTAGCAATTTTGTGACACTTACTTTATATCTCTAAGCATATCTTGTCGTAATTTATTCTTTCTTTAAACATTTCTTGTCATATCACTCTCTTTTATGAGCCAGTTGGTCTCTTATTCTCATAACATGAAGCTAAGTGCACTTAGTGCAGACAAAAAGTACCCGATATCAATGGCAGAGTCATCAACTAAGGGGTGTCAAAATATAAAAAAGTATATACACGTAAAAAGTAAGAAGAGTCAACATATAGCATATATACATAAAGCTAAATGTTAACCTAACTAAACAATGTAATTCTCTTAGCATAAGGTGGCTTTTCTATTGCCCGATATTAGAGAACACAATTGTTCTGACTTGAACAGGGAATTTTGGCGGTTTGACCTTCTGGTCACCTAAAACTTCACTGGTAGTCTTGTGGGAATGATTTACAATAAAATCTACTACTTCGCAAATCGCAAGTCTTGCAAGTGTAAAATGTCTGTCTAAAAAATACTCTCTCCGTTCACTTTTACTATCCAGTTTGGACTTTGCACATCCCTTAAGAAACAATACTTTGTATGAGTATTTTAGTACTCATATTAATGGTGTATAGTTTCAATAGATTTGGAAAATGATTTGGGCAAGGAATAATTAATGATAAGGGTAAATCATGCAAAATAACATTGTCTTTCTCTTGATATGCTAAAGTTGCTATGGACAAGTAAAAGTAAAAATTTATTTTTAGTATAGCGGACAAGTAAAAGTGAACAAAGGGAGTATAAGGCATGCTTACCGATAAAAAAAAGTAATAGGCATGTTTAGTGTCCTGCACAATTTGTAATTGGTTATTGAGCCTTAACTGTTGGATATCATCTATTCTAGTTTATGTGTATATCTAGTTTGTTATGCTATTCAACGTTAAGTATGTGCCATATTCATTGTGGATCCATCGTAATCGTGATTGGATGATGCTGGGACATATACTCAAAGTGGAGGGGCTGTGTATAGAACTGAGGACTTAAGTTATAATGAATAAGAAAGCTTGTCGTTAGTTTCCTAAGTGTTGCCTTTTCCAAGTTTTGGGTCTTACACGAATAAATTCTTTTTAATAGTTGTGGTCTAATTTAGGGTGCTTGTAAATTTTACATAGAAGATTGATAAGTGGTTCTAACAATCTGATAGCTGGTTTGTATGCTATGATGTCATTTGCAACTTACATAAAAATAAAAATATCCCTGATTTTAAAGCAAAGGGCATGTTGCAATTTGAAGGTACAGCTCACTATATACAGAGATTATAGCCTTAATCAAAATATTGAAAAGAATAAGAGATGTTTTTGAGGTATAAAATCTAATGCAGGCGAGTACTAATTTTCTGCATAATAATAATTGTTCTACATACAAAAACCGTTGAGCGTACTAAACAGTAGACAGTTTGCGGATATTACAAAAAGTAAAATGAAGGGTTGAGAAAAATATGTTAAGTTATATGCACGGTTAGTATTACGAACTTTTTACACTATAAGGTCACTCAAAGGATATATATGTATAGGTAAGCATCCTTAAAACGTGGGATTTGTAATTTTGAAATTAAGACAGACTACTTGCTACACTAGGTAAAATTGACCCGATGATATAAAAAATATTGTACACTGACAGTGGATATATCTCAAACTCTTAATTTTTTTATCATAAAGTGCTGGTTAATCAGTTACCAGCATTTACTATTGTTAGGTTTGTAGATGTAGCAACAACTAGCAAGAGAAGCTTTGAATTGAAAAGCTCACACTGGATAGAGAGGTTAGGATCTTGAGAAATTAGGAGTCTTATATGATCCTATCAGACTTGATGCGACCTTCATGACGCTACTCTGTTATACCAGTTTTCATGGTACCTCTGAATGTGGATTATTTTCTCTCTGGGTTCAAGTGGTGATAGTATCAGCCTTTGCTGTGTGTTGTTTACATTAAGTTTAGTGGTGGTGTTGGAGAATGGGTGTAGACTGAAGAATATCTAGGTTCTAATTATCCAAGGATATGGCGATTGTAATCCGAGAGCATAAAGCAATTTCAATGTAGTAAATCCTCATTGGTGACCGTAATATAAAGAATATGAGAAAGTAGCTTGTTTACTATCATAGTGATAGCTGGATTAAGGAGGAGAGCTGTTAATTTACAAAGAAGTGTTTCAGGCTCTTTTTTCTTTTAGCGATATATTTAGACTGTTGGTGTAAGGGAGATTCTTTATCTAACATGACAAATATTTGGCCTTAGTTAGACTTTCTACCCGATTTTCTAAAGCTTTATCAGAGGACAAATGACTTTGTTAAGAGCCCGTTTGGATTAGCTTAAAAAAATGTTTTTTAAGCCAAAAATGACTTTTAAGTAAAAAAGAAAAAAGTAGTGGGGATCAACTTTGAACTTTTGACTTTTCTTTGTAAATTTTAACTTATTTTAAACTCTTTTTTTGATTTGCCAAACACTTCCAAAAGTTAAAAAATAACTTAAAAGCTGGTTTGACCAACTTTTAAGCCATACAAACATGCTCAAAATCTTTCAGTATCCACTTGTTACTGTTCATAAATATAATTACGTTCTTTTATAAAAAAATAATCAGAATGTAAAACAAAACTATCCCTTATATTATATGCCCTTTTGCAGGTCAAGAAACATATCAAACAAGGGCAAGGCCATGAAGGTGGTATATTTACAGTTGAAGCCCCGCTGCATGTATCCAATGTTCAGGTTGTAGATCCAGTCACAGGGTATGGATGTATTTATTTCTCTTTACCTTTTATTTTTGCTCTTAGAACGTGGTAGCTCATGTCTTCTTCCACAGGAAACCAACCAAGGTCGGAATTAGATACCTGGAGGATGGGTCCAAAGTAAGAGTCTCAAGAGGTATAGGAGCATCTGGTTCTATTATTCCCCGGCCCGAGATCTTAAAAATAAGGACCACACCAAGGCCTACAGTTGGTAATTATCAAATCCATTTACATATTAGTATATGCTTCTAAATTTCTATTGCATCTCAAAATGTAGTAAATGCTGTATTTTTTTTTTGTGGGGTGAGGGGGTTACTTAAAAAAATCTGTTAATTGCTTTAGAGGTATAATTGGATTTCAACTGGAAGAAGAAATGAAAGGTTAAAACTTCAAAGAGCTTAGAATCAACTGTAGACAACTGCATGATGTAACCTTAATGTAGGACAAGTTTCAATTAAGACAAATTGTTGAAATATACGTGAAGGATTATGGTGTGGTTTGAAAGAGTGTAATTTGAAATCCGATTATAAGGAATATGGTGAGGTTTATTCTTCTATTCTTTCCCTTGGTTTCATCTGTGGGAGTACTGTTTGGAGGAATGTCTTCTTATCATGCTTTTATTATTCTTCCTTTTTTCTGGGTGTGAGGTGGGGGGAGTGTGTGTGGAAGCTGGGAATGTGGTGGTATTGGGTTGCACAACTTTGAGAAATTGTGTGCTGAGTGATACCTAATAGGTGCTGAGGTATGCCACTTATCTATTCGTTTGATTGTAGTTGTTGCTTAGCCAAATGGTGCTTGTTTGACATTGTTACTTTACCACGTTCCTTCTATTAAACTTCAAGCGAAATGCTTATAGAGTTTGTTCAACCAATTTTATAAGATGTTTGAGTACTCTGCTCAGTCCACTTTTTAATGTGTGTTTGGTTGAGTCTGATCTTTTCATCTTTGTGGATGTTTTGGTTTCGTGGTGCAGCTGGTCCTAAGGATACCCCAATGGAGGTTGTTATGGAGAGGACATATGATCCAAAAACAGGAAAAGGCATGCCAGATCTCTAAAGAAAATGTGGTGCAGAAGCTAGTATCTAATGCATTACCTTTGTGAGAACACGGTCACTTATTTCATTTAAGAAACTCACACTGTTTGGCTTTAGATCAACAGAATTCGCTACCTCTTTTGTAACAGAAGATAAATATCGTCAACCGCCAGAATTATGGTATACTTTAAAAAAGTTCTTGGCAGTTGTTGAAGATTGTGTGCCTTTCGTCATCTTTAGTTCTTGGGAATTTACTTGTGGAACTCTTCAATCCTAAATCCTAAATCAGTTTTCAGTTGTTTCATGTTTGACTGTCTTCATCATTGCAGATTTTCCTCATTTGGCGTACCTGGCCAAATTACTCACTTTTTTGGCTCTTTGAGAGTCGGTGGCATAGCAAGTTCTTATAATTTTGTGAGAGTTTTTTGGAATCGAGAGAATGCTGACTACGTTAGAGAAGGCTGAATACATACACGGCTCCTTAAACTTGCCCTAAAATTTTCATTGAGACACCTAAATTAAAGATTAATTATATTGAAAAATTGTCTATTGGACGCATTTTTTGCAATCACCCAAACACTATAGGCGTGTGAGTGTCACACTTCAAATCTACCAACTAGTTTTTGACACCTTATCCAACACCCCACCTATCATTTCGGAAAACTGTGTAGACATAATTTTTCGGAATACGAAAGAGAAAAAAAATACATTGTGTGCTCAATAGACAATTTAATTAGAGTTCAAGTGTTTAAAAAATAACTTTTAGAGTTCTAGTGTTTAATGAATATAACTTTTAATTAAGGAATCTAAATGAAAACTTAGAACAAGTTTAAGACATGAGTTAGCTTCCAAAATTGATCCAGACTAAGACCAAGATACTTAATTCTTTCCTTCGATTTGCTCGACACATTCCTAATTCAATGTGCAAGTTTTATGACGTATACAACATTAAATTAAGAAAAGAAAACTATATTTAAAAATGCTTTTAGTTAATATCCCACTTAATTTTTAAAAGTGAATTCCTTAATTCATGTGCCCAAGCCTAAAACATAAAATATTTATTTTGAACAGGACGGAGTGTTAAGTATTCCAGACGTGAATAGAGATGACATGTCACAGATGAAAAAGATGGGACAACATTAACATGTTGGCAACACAGTAGTTTTATCTTAAAAGGTCAAAACCACAAAGAAAGATTATCTAAAAGAACTAAGAAAAAAAAAAAGAGATCACTTAAGCAAAGACTATAATTTACAGGGAAAGAGTAACAAAATATCACTCCTCAAAACAAGGACAAGACTTGTAGCGCATCTCGTCCAGGAACAGTGGCGCATAATTTAAGCCCCAAGCGGCCACTGTACAGAAAGGCAAAACGCAAGCCCTCAAGAAGCTTTCTCTAAAGCGGAACATGACTCATGATGAACCCTAAGAGAAGACATCTAAACCTGTACAGGACAACTTTATGTGCTCAAAGGTTTATCAAAAACCACCAACGTGTTGCCTTGGAGTATTCCCATATCTTCCAGACGTCATGTTATTGGCAGCAGGTGCATTGTTTACACCTGGGCAATCTCTTGCCCAATGTCCAAACTGATGGCATTTATAACACTCACTTGAAGCACCACCACCACTGCTCATCCCTGAAGTTGCCCTATTGCCAAAACCACCTCCTCCATATGCCTGGCTTTGACCACTCATCATGCTTGGACAGTTTGAAGCACTATGGCCTGTTCCACCACAACTATTACAGCTCCTATACATGCCTGTAGAAGAGCCAGACGGAGCAATCTGTGTGCCAGTAAGCTGATTTCCGTATGGACCTTGACGATTTCCCTGCAGTCCACTTTCTCTGCTGATACTACCTGCAAAAGAATCAGTCGGAGCAAACTGTGAGCCAGTAGGCTGATTCCCATATGGACCTTGCCGATTTCCCTGCAGACCACTTTCTCTGCTGATACTGCTATTGCTGCCACCATAATTTGTAACAGGGTTCATAGGTTCTTTGAGTTTACTCCCACATCCAGCATTATTAAACCCTGAATTTGGAGTTGCATCATCTGTCTTGGGAGGTAGAGCGCCAGATTCCTGCCCATTGATCTTGTCTATCAAGTCCAACAGAAACCTGGTCTCTGATTGGGGGTTAAGCTTCTCAGCTTTGACTACTGTTGACTTAACACGCTGTTCATCACTATACATCTCTTCTTTCACTTTCAATTTAAATATAAACTTGTTGAATAAAACATTACGCATGATTTCTGCAAACCTATCATCATCCTGCTCCTCATATTTTAAGAAATACAATTCTTTTGCAGAGACGCCCATGATCTGGTCACCACATTCCTGAAATGCAGTAACCCATGTTAAGCCAGTATGGTCCTGAATCTGGAACTGAAGAATGTACCTATATTCGCATTCATCAACAGTCTGATCACACCGGTCACACCGCCATTTCCCATCCCCATTATTTGTCACCTTTTTGTTGCACTGTCGATCTCCTATCATGAGGGGACATGCAGTATAGCTAAAATTGTCAACCTTTATAAATGTAACAGTGGCACTTATAGTGATCCAATCTGGTTTCTCAGAAGTGCCTAACCGTTCATCTTTGATTTGAGATATAGTTTTTCGCACATCTGTCCGACCAATGCTGCTCACTTCTCGTGACAATGACATTGATGGCATGTTCTTTCCCTCCCTTTCAAACCATGCCTTCGTTTTCAGAGCTTCAGGAAAATCCGGTTCTATAAACAACTTGCTTGTAGATATAGTACCTATAGATTTGCCATTAAAATCATTTACTCTACCAGCTTTAACTGCCAAGACAGGGAAAGCCCCAGAATCACACATACTCTGAAGTGTTTGACCTTCTGCATTGCAGAAATTTCCCCACAAAGTTAATTCAACACTTCTGCCAGACATGTCCTTCAGTTGGAGGACTCTTTTCTGAGTTTCTGTACCATTTTTCCGCATTATTGAACTAGATGGACTTATTGAAGACACCACACCTATCACATCTACCACATTGTTGTTCTCAAGGGCTTCAATATCAGTGATTGGCCGAAAATGAAATTGCTGCTGAGGAATAGTCCTGTCATCCTCAAAACAAGGTTGAACTACAGACGTGCTCTCGAGCATAATTTCGTGATCATTTGGAAGGTGATTGAAATTTTTCTGAGCTGGTTTCAAGATTCCTTTTGAAATTTGATACACTCTACCTGGCTCAATCTGGTCGTAAAATTGGTCAGCTACAGAGTTAAAACAAGTCACCCTTATTTCTCCCCCATCAGAATCAAGAAGATCAAAAGAGAATACTTTTCCATCACCCCTTTGATTGTTGTAGTGTCTGAGTTCCGTCTTCGCGGTTACCCTGGCCTTGATAGTCCACCGACCCTGATATGGATTGAGAGCAGCAATTGGAACAATCCTCGGAGGTGCTTCATTCTTGGCTATAGGTCCTCTGTTTGAGTACATTGGTGGTGGCTGCTGATAAGAAGGCTGAGGAGGACGCACATAATTCACTGGAGCCCGTGAAATCGCAGGACCAAATTCTGCTTTGGGGTAAAGATGTGCACCTGAACTATATCGTCCAGAGTCAGTATTCCCAACAGAGGAAGTATTGTAACCACTGCTACGGTTTGTCTCTGGAGATTGCATTCCTCCTGGCATAGTTGGTCTTGGAGTTGAGCCTGAAGTAGCTGAAACAGAAGTAAATGATTGGGGGTTTACACTTGCACCACCTAATTGATTGGTGGAAGGCTGTAGTGGGGCAACTGGTCGTGGCACCGAAGGAGTACTACCATCAGTTCTGACATAATGCTTTGGGTCTCCAATTTGATCACACGTATCAAGTAAAATATCTAATTCAATGATAATGATGATCCTGTTTGAAGAATTAGACAATGAATATCAATAAACAAAAATTTTGAAACTGCAAGTATGATTCACAAGCATTTACGAAACGTCAAATACATAAAATATATATATATAGGTCCTTCATTGGAAAGTATAGCGGGAAATTACTGACGCGGTAAGCTGTTTGCTTACTATATTTTCAAAGAACCAGTCTTGGAAAGCTCATCATACAAAAGTGTCACACACTCACCACCTTAGAGGAAGAAAATTAACAATTAGGGTCTAATCATATACATATAAGATGTGCTTCCAATCAGAGCATCTTGGCAGTTCATGAAACCAAAATGATAATCTAGAAACATACAAATTAGCAGTCCTAATTGCAGGAGCACTAAATTGTTAATTTAGGTAAATGCCTATCTAATAACCTATTCAGTTGCAATCCTGGTAGCAAAAGCAGAACTTTGCTGATTGGGAAAAAGTCAATCCACAAACAGACTACACTTTGATGTAGTATACCTGTATATATTTAGAAGTAAATGTTACCTTTATCCCCCCCAAAAAAAACCTAAAAAAAGATGTAATACCAACTGCAGTAGCAAACCACTGTCATTTAAAGAACCTTGTCACAATAGGAAAAGCTTTCCACATATACAGAAATTTAAACCCCAAGTTGAGCCTATTCTTGGATTATTTTAGGTTTATAAAGCACCAGATGAGAGGTATGAACTACAATCTGTAACATCCATGCTATCATCTTTGTGTTAATTGATCATCTAAAAGAAAATTTTAGGCAATTTAGCTATACATAAGCATTGCAAATAGCAGCTACTAATCATCATCAACAGTAAAGAAAATAATCCAGGACTCTCTGAGTATTGGAATTTCATAAATTCACAAACACAAAATAATTGCACAGACATAACATTTGCTTTAAGCATACAAACGACAACAGCCAATTAAAAGGTAAAAAAAAAAGTATTAAACAATTGATTTTCTCAAAAGCCCAAACATAACCAATTTTTTGTAGCAAAGCATCTCAGTGAAAAAAAATCACTCAAGGTGCACAGATGCAATCCGAGATTTCAATAATTATATCATTACTAGACCATATAAATAACAAAATTGAGAGAAATTGAAAGGGAATTAGGAGTCATTACACTCGATTCTGAATGACGTTACGAACGAACTCTTTCATCTGAATAATAGTTCCTTTCTGAATCTGTTGAGACCGAATAAGATCGTTCTTTTGCGTAGCTAACATCCCTTGCTGAATATGCGTTCCGTCCGATATTAGAATCCGGTATCGTTCGTTATTGTTACTCTGATTCTGAGTGTTCACCAACCGAACATCTGTGATCTGTAACACCGGTTTAAACTCCTCGGGATGCCCTTCGCCGATCGATAGCATCTCTATTGCGCCTTCCGTCAATTTTATCGGCGGCATTTTCCGTCAAAATCAAAATTCCGACTGTTTTTTCCTCGAGAAAGTGAAAGTGAGAGTGGGGGAAAGTGAAAGGGGAAAGGGGTTTTCAAAACCCTAAAAAAGGGAAGCGGGATAAAAACTGAGCGGGCGCGAAAACGAAAATAAGGAAAAAGCCTTTTTAATAGTTTTGTGATTTTGTGAAATGACAGAATTGGTCTTTTGAGGATTCCAAAGGAAGTTTTCTGGATTTTTGGTAGAAGGTTTTAAGGAATGGAGTAATTGCGAAAAACCCGCTAAAGTTTTTTCATGTTAATGATTTAGGCTACCAAGTTTGAAAAACGAAGCAATTGAACCACACAAATTATTATACTAGCAATATAGCAAAACAGGCCCTTAGTCAATCTGTGATGCACACAATTATGACCAACAACTTTTTACTTCTTAAAAGAAAAAGGTGAGGAAAGAACACTTTCCATCTTCAGTTTGCTTTTATTTATTATCGATATAATTTATTGATTTTTAATTTTTAAATAAGTTAAATTAATAAGATATTTTTTATCGATTTTTTATTTATCGGTTATTGATACTTAATAATTTGATTTTCGATTTAACTAATAAGAAAATACTCATAACACAAATATATAATTTCTCCAATAATTTAGCGTGACAGAACAATAATATACCTTTACATAAGGCTCATAAAATAGAAACATCAAGGTACTGATTTTAATAAACCAAAATTAAACCCATAACTCGATAGTTTTTATTTTATTTTATAAAACCACTAAAACCTCGTTAACCCAATAACAATAAACCTATAACATTTTTTTTTGTTCTGATTTGATTTATTGATCGATTCGATTTTGCACACCTCTATTCCTTAGTCTCATTTTAACCGTCGTTTTAATTAAAAAAATATTTCAAAATAGTTATCACTTTAGAATTCTTTTTAAGGTAGCTCAAAAAGATCAATGAACATGAGTAAGTTAGAACCTGTTTGAATTGACTTATATTTGAGGGGGAAAATTAAGCACTTTGATAGAATTAAGTAAGATTAAAAAATGATTTTAAGCTAAAAGAAAACAAAATCAAAAGTCATAAATTTAGAGTTCATAATTATGACTTATGCTTATAAGTCGTAAGTTATAAGTTCATCCAAACAAACTCTTAATAAACTATACTTTTTTTTAAAATAAGCGTAAAAAGGGTTAAAGCGATAGTTAAAACTACCAAAACCACAATAAATAACGATGGAGGAAACAGATATTCTAGTGGAGATAATTCACATTATACTGTGCATAAGACATCTTTAATAGCATGAATGATAATAGTTAGCATAAGAATATATTTATAATGAATAGCATGCCTAATAAATATTGATCTTCACAATTTAATAGAAATATATATATAATATAGTAACAATGAGTTGTGTACAAATGAGACATGATTAACAAACATGTGATTTTCTTTTCCACAAATGTGATCTTGACAAACCAGGTATTGAGAGCCAAATGGTTTTATATTATCTTGTCAACAAGATACCTTCCAAGAGAATTGATAGGCTTGGTAGAGTCAGAATGCTGCATTCCCCTTTGTCTAATCTTAATTCGAGCAAGATAATCTGCTGCAATCCATGCAAACCTTAACATAACAGTATTTGAGAAAACATCTGGCTTTTGCAACTCCAGTGTTTTAGTCACCCAATGAGGATGGTAGGTAACCCGATACCATGCAGATGCCTTTCTTTCATACATATCGTTCTTCTCATCAACGGGAAGTTGATCAAAATCAGGCTCCATATGCTCGAAAACATTCCTGAATTCCATCCTCAGTGTATTATATGCGTGCTTCACTCTCTCTTTTAATTCCCCTTGCTTCTTAGCATTGTACTTCGCCATGGACCATATATGTCCAGTAACCACCTCTTCCTCTCCGTTAACTTTGTATTGTCCTAAAAGTCCATTCAACTGACCATCATAAGAAAATTTGCGGTTCCATGCTTCATCTATGAAATCTTCGTATCCTGGGATCTCAAGATTAGCATCATATGGGATGTCTTCAGGGACAAACTCAAGTCCAGCAAATTCTCCATTAGATACATCTTTCACTCGCCTATATAATTTGCCCAAAATTTTCTAGGAATCATATGTTTGAAATTCCTCTTTCCCCATGAAGTCAGGATACATTTTTGGTTTGAGGTCATATGGCATGGTGACAAGTTTTCCAGTTTTAGGGAAATCAATGGCTACGGCAGCAAGCTCTGCCAATTTAAGGCACTTCTCATCCAAAGCTCCAAATTCACTGAGGTCAGCATGAACAACATGTACGTTGCAGATTTCTCCTAGGCTCTGTTGAACCATGTTCTTTGAGAAAAAATCTATTATGTCCTGTAAATAAAGAAAAAGATAGTTAAAAACTTCAAAAATAAATAGCACACCCAAAAAATAAAATACAAAAGAATGTTTCCAACAGATAACAAGTGCCATAACAATTGCAAAATCTGTTGAATATACCCAGATACCACAAATGATCAAAAATATTTTGAGTCATGAAGAGCAGACGATCTGTTATAAGTGTCTTTAACTTTTTCTTTTTATTCTAGTGAGTGTACCTACAGAAAAAGTTTCCCCTCTTCTATTACAAAACTAAATCCATTATGGATAAACCATACAACTCATATTATGATCAAATGCAAAGGCAAATACATAATCAGAGAAGCATTAACTTGGGGTGCATAATACAAGAAAAATGAGCAACAAGCATCTTACTAAAGCAACAAAACTCAAGACAGCTGTTAAAAGAGAAATATAAGCTAAAGAACAAGTAATGCTAGAGTTTCAAGAAGGCTTATAATTATCTCATCAACATTCTATCCAAGTGAACATAAGGCTGTTATAAATTTATACAGATCTAGGAAAGCTAACCAAATATAGGAAGATATGAATCAAAGATGCAAGAAATATCATTATAGTTGGGTAGTTACCGTATGTTTAACTTGACGACCCAACTGTTTAAGTTCTGCAGGAGCATAGTCCATTGGCATCCAACTTTTCTTACTGGGTGGGATGAGATTTTCATCCCAAGTCACAAAGTAGAGGTCACCATCAAGGTCACTCGCTGATGCTTCATCTGGATGTGGCCTATCCCCCTTCTGAGGGAAGACCAGACAATCATAGAGATGGTGTAAACCAGGAACATCTACAGCCTCCAGAATCTTCACATCCCCGGGATGAAGACACGGGCTCTTTGCAATTATAACAAGGCCTTTTATTACTTGAAGATTTTTCTTGATATCAGAAAACTTTGGAACATGCTTAACAAAGCAATTCTCCAAAGAAGGGCTAGACACTTGAATAAAGCATTGGCCTTGCTCAAGTTCACCTAATTCATCCAAACAGCTCATCAACCACATTCCTGATGGAACAAATATCCTTGCCTTATTCCTGAGGTTGCCAAGTTGAGCACCTTTAATGCTAGACAACATCCCTCTCAAATGAGGCTCACTTTGAGGTTTAAACCCCCGCACTCAACATTATAGCCGCTGTATTTCCTACCTCAGCACATGAATCTGTAATGATATCAAAAGCCACGTCCGAATCCACAAGTATTTTATCCAACCTTGATAACATTTCTTTCTGCATTTCCCAAAATATTTCATCTTTTAACCTCCAAGGCTGAGAGCAGGGTTATTATTTGCCGGTTCAAAAAACCAGGTTGTAATCTCGTCCAAGAGCAGATTTCAAGGATAGTGTGATTTGAGTCAAATTTCTTCATACTTGGTCTCACAGAAAGGCGGAAACCATCATTCTTTGCCGGCCAACATGCGACAACACCTTTACAACCAGCATATCTTATCTGATAAGCACAAGGAGGATTGACACTTAATTGCAACTTCTCTGCAACTTCTATAGCTAGATCTGCTGACATCATGCTGATTCCATCAGAGAAAACATACCCATTTCTTTCTATATCTGGAAGCTTGGAGTTAACCTCGCTTGGAAGGACTTCCACTGTTGCATAGGTTGATGAAAAGCACTGTCCCATCCTAGCAGCATATTTTGCAACATTCCTGTTGCTGAATTTCACCATCCAGCTTATGATGCTGGGCACACTAATTTTCGGGTCTTCTGCAAAAAACCAGGAAGAACGATCCCTCAGCTGGTTAGCTGGGAATGCCAGAAAAGAGTACTTACGACCACACAGATAAAATCCTGTACTCGGAATACTTTTCACCCTTTGGAAGATAGCAGTTCTCTGGTGAAAAGGATTTGACGTAATTTCTCTTACAATGGTGGCAGCATAGTAAGTCAGAGCATTCCAATTCAAGTTCCGCATGCCCTCGTCCATGAAAATAACTCGCAAAAATCGATCTGCGACATGTTTATAGTTCCTAAGGACTCTATTGGACAGCTCCACAGTCGGTGGAAGACAATATGCTTTGGTTGGGGTAATAACCAACCTCCTAACCTCTACAACATCATCAGACTCTTCAGTTCTCTCGGGAAGATTATGATTATTCAACAGCCACGTCTGCATGTGTGCTAACTTCTTAACAGCATCATTGGCAGGTCTTTTGAAGGAAAATATGTGCTTCAGTGCAGCTACGTTAACCCCCTCCTGATTCCTTTTAAGCAAAGTAAAGAATTCATTGGTCATCTGATGCTGATTAAAGATGCCTTTGTGCAAAACAGCATTAACCAGAAACAAGACCTTAAAGCTTATACCTCCATGGTTTTGGAAGCAGAAGAAAGGTTCTGGAATGGACACCCCAAAATCAGGCTCATCTCTCACCCGGAGCCTCTGGTTACATGGTTCTACGGGCACCCTACTTTCATGAAAATAGTCCTTGGCCTCCCTAAATCTAGGACCATTGCGAGGCCGAATTGAAATACGGTAGGTATTAAACCTACCAATGGCTCCGCTACATGTAATGTCTGTGGTTCGGATCCATTGATCATCATCGTCTAATAAGTCAAATGGTACTGATTCTTCAACATCATCATCAGCAGTTCTATAGAAAACCAATGGAGATGAAGCCAGCTGCAATAATATTACCAAAGACGCTAAGTCTTTACATTCCTTTATCTCATTGATTTCCCTTATCAAAAACTGAATCTTGATATCACATTTTATAACAGCATGTCTTGCTTCATCCTGGAAAGAGAAAACAGTATTCTTTGTGAAAAGTATTTTGCATGTCCCGTCGAATGGGTCCACAAGAAAGTTCACACCAGTACGAGTTCCCCTCCGACCAACCACAAAGTCATCATTACTAACCAGTACTCCAATTTCTACATTAACATCCGAAAACTTTACGGGCATGGCCTTTCCTCTGCTCTTATTAAAACAAAGGGGATTCCCAAGACCCAAACTAACCTTCAAAGGCTTCTCTTCTAATATGAGTTCATTACGCCCAGCAGCAGCAAAAGCATACTTTGCGGACCCTGAAGATACAAAATGAACGAATGCATGAGGTTCCACTCTTATGTAATCGTTTATTCTTTGCACCCTCTCTTCATCAATGTCATAAGTTGCGTAAGAGTCAGGAGGAGTGGATGAAGTCTTTAATCTACACCTACACACTTGTCCAACTTGTTCTTCCAGATATTCCGAAAGCATTTCGCACTGACATTATTGTCAAACCCACCAACACTAATTTGAGTCTCTACAATATCCATTTCAGAACCCTCTGATCCCAGCTCTTTCTTTAAGGATTCAGAAGTACTTTTGGACTCGCTTATTCACACAACCTCCAAATTCACCTGTTGCATGACCCAATATTTGTGAATAAAACGAAACAACATAACAAATCTTATAGAATGGACTATGTATGAGGCAACAAATATTCAACTATTTATAGAACGAGTTATGATGAGAGTCAACATAGAATAACAGGAAAGCAAGCTCGACTTGAATTCACTCTTAGCATTGATCCATCCAGTCATAAAAAACTTAAAAAATCTTGAAATTCAAGACCTTCACCAGCATTTCAGGAAACAAAAAATTAAATGAAATCTATAAGCTATTAGCTACCCACATTACAAACTTTTTTAGGAAACCCTTAACTTAAGGTGCTTTTAACATTTCCTGAAATGTATAAGCTGCCTTAGAGGATCTCTTTTTCCCTTTTCTTCTCACAACTAGTAAACCCATAAAATGGTTTCAATATTTGCTGAAAAGTATAAGCTATTGTAAATTAAAAGAAAAAAGTCCTTTCTTTCTTTTGCACCTCAAGAAAACCCATAAAGTGCTTTCAACAATTTTTAGGCAATTTCAGCACACTAAAGTCTATCCACCTCTAAACCCCTAAACCCAGAAACATGAATCAGAGACAGAAGAACTCACATGAAAGAAATATGGGAGAAGTTTGTAAAATTAGGCCTTGGGCCTAACTGACCGCGGTCAGGAGTGACCATCCATCTCATTAACCACCGATGTGTGAACTTTTTCATTCTTTTAACAAAGTTTTACTTTTTACTTCCAAAAATCGCTAAAATCAATTTCATCTCTCTGATTCACCAACTTCTAAATACTAAAAACCCAAAGCAAATTTGCAGAACAAACTGCATTATTAGCTATATATCGAGATCAAACAGGAACAGTTGTTAAGAATGAAAAACCCACAAAGATTACTTAAAAACAAACACAAAAACTTGAAGCGAGTATCAAAAAATCATCGTAAAACTCCACATTTTTCAAAAAAAAATCAACGTTTTAAAAAAGCAAAATAGAACAACTTACAAAAATTATCGTAGCATCAGCTTTGCTTCTTTTGGGTGAAATTTTTGAGAGCTTTTCCTCAGTCACTCGAACTAACTGAGAGCGGGAGCAGTGAGTATGGATTCAAGTCTAGTAAATTTTTGGAAAAAGGAATCAAAAAGGTATAGTGTGTTATAATGAAAAGAAATAAAAGTTATACTAAATACTCTCTCCATTTCTTTATAATACTACGACACCGTTTGGACATGATTTGAAATTATTGATTTACGATGTTGTTTCAATAAGTTATGATTATGATCATAATCATCATATATGCGTCAATATCATAATGATTCATGCGTTTTGAAATTATTGATTTACAATACTGTTTTGATAAGTTATGATTATGATCATATATGCGTCAATATCATAATGATTCATGCATTGAATCAAAAAGTTAAAGATAGAAAGTTGGTGTGATGTTTGTATGGCAATTAACTTATGGAAATATTTTAAACGGAGGGTATATCAACTCCATATCATAAAGTTCAGAGGTAAATCAGGCCCTTTGCCCTTATTTTTATACTGACAAAGTTACTCAACTTTTGGGATATCTTATCAAAGTTATTTTGATTTTTTTAGGACAACAAAGTGACCGAACTATTGTATTTTAACTCAAAAAATATGAAGCACATATTTAATATATAATCTCACATTAAAATCTTTCTTTTCAATGATATAATGAATGTAAGCATGACCTACTCATCTAACTAAGATATTTTATTTCCAAGCAATTGGAACTTCTATTACTGATGCTCAAGTGTTCTCCCCGCTTATTGCATTTGCACTTTTACTTTTTTTCCCCACGTTTTTAACAGAAGTGGCTTGGTATATCTTGTTGATACTAGATAGTTGGTTCCAATGCCAGCATGGAATGCACGGAATTTGTGTATGCATTCTCCGGTGTAGTAGATATAGATACACGGAATGCATGAAAAACTTTAACATGAAATCTAACACCTATTAAGCACTTGTATTAAACTATCATGATTTTTTAACTTCTCTGAAATAAAGGATGACAATTTGATTATTTACTCATGAATTGTGGGTTTCGACATCTTAAGTTTTTTGGACACCTCCCAAAGAGTATAAATGTGCATTCCATTGTGTTCACAACACCAAAGTGAGAGAAACCTGTATGTGCATTTAGAGTAATTGCTGCGATACATTTCTGGTAACACAAAAGAAAAAAATATGAAACCATTGTAATCAATAAATAGTGAAGGGGTAGAAATTCGACACAGAAATTTCTGCAGCAGGATAAATCCCAGTTGCTTTGCATAACATCAATACAACAAAATAACTTTATGTGGCAACAAATGTATACATTAACAAAGAGTACTAAAACATTTACTGGCATTAGTTGATTGCATTGGATCCAATATTCCTATAGGCTTTAGGGACATTTACAAAGAGTGTTAATTGCCTCTAAAAATACATATTTAGAGGCAATTAGATCATTTTTTGGTGTAGTGCATGGAAAGAGAAACAATATGAATGTCAGCTAAAATTGCATGAAACTGTTGGCTTTCCACCATCGAAGCATTATTCGAAGTACCAATATGGATGAAGTTAATGTCAAAAGTACTATTAACTTCATTAAACAGGAAAATAATAATTGCAATAACATTCAAAATAATTGCAATAACATTCATCCAGATTTTATAGCTGCAATAAGTTACCTCAGCAAAAGAATAGAGCCTCTAAACGTAGTTAGTATGCTCCTTCTAGCCAAAATCAAACAAGAAACTGAAGAGAGGATTCCACAGCCACACTCTTATGGTCTGTTCAAAAGCACAAACTCCGTTGAGAACATACAGAGTTATTATATCAATAGCGTGGCCAAGACAATCATCTTCAGGTGGAACAATCATAGAATCTGCAAAACCCAAAAAATCATTTTTGTCATAGAAATGCTATTTTTGTCAATTTAAGAGATTATTTTACACCAACGTAAGTGAATTAAGATTAGTTTTCAGGATTATGATATCATGTAGGAGTTTGCAATAGCAGGGTGAAATAAAAGTTCTGTAAGACCAACAGAAACTGCAACCAAAATACTCCATCACCTATAGCTTAGGCCCGTAAAAAGGAGCAGTCTATATGAAAAGAAGGGCGAGCCTAAACCACGAAATTGGGGCACTTTAAAAAGGGAAAACTTAAACAAAAAAAGTTCTATATAGACTGCCAAAAACCAAGAATATTTAAACATACAACATTCTTACCTATTAAATCAAGAAATGGCACGTACACAAGAAAAAGCATAGGCAAACCCTTCTTATTAAATAAAAACTATCAACTCTGTTACACATCAAAACTTTTTCCTGTGACAATTCACAAACCAGATAATGAAAAATCTCATAAAAAGTCATAGATGAATACCCAAATTTCCAACAATAATTAGCAAGCAAGTTAATGAAAAAACTGTGAGGACAAAATCATACAATCAACATATCAAACCATGCTGTAGCAACTGCTGCTATTGACATCGAGATTGCGAGCACCACCTGATGCCTCTTGAATATATCCTAATCTCCAATGAAATCACACCAAAAACAAAAGAAAGAAATTATATTTCCACTATGTGTGTTTATGAGAAAAAAGAAACAACACATCCAAAACCCACAAGAAGAATCAAATATCCATCAAAGAATCATAAAAAAAAAAGTTGAAAAAGAAGAAAAGACAGTAGCTTTGTTGAATAATAAGTGTCCTGAATATCATACCATGAATTAGAAGCTTCTCTTCTCAACTATTCCGAATTGTTATTTTTAACAGTTAATGGAGGTAAATAGTAGTTAATAGTCAATTTACACCAGAATAAATAGTAAACTTCACTATCCAGACGACACGTCGAATTGGAGGAAGGGAAAACCATCAATAACCAAATCCGAGGAAGAGGCAACATCAAGCACACGAAGAGAGTTCCAAATCTTAGACAGACATATCTTACATAATATGTAGAAGCCGAAGCAAATATCAACTTATTGAGCATCCTTTGCAGAGGAAAAACACACATCCCCATACTTCTTTGTCTGGAAGTTGACAACAGTAAGAGGCTCGAGACCATGTAAATCACGCTCCAACTGGCAAGGTAAATATTCTACATAGGTAAGTTAGCATGCATTGACAAAAATTAGATGGCACCTCTGGTTTAGATGCGAAGGCTGATCTTGATGAACCAAAGGGTTTTTCTTCCTGTAAGGTCAATGGAAGAGCACATCTATTAAAGAGGAGAACAATATTGGCAATGAACAACAATATCCCCCTCAAAAAAAAAAAAGAGGATGAAAAGGAGGAAACTGAGCAGTTGATACTAAACAACAACTACTGCCGAAGGGAAAACCAAGTTTTTGAAGAAGAAGTGATCTTGCGGTGGTCATGACCAATCTGGTCTTTGAAAGATATGCTATATTTTGCATGGACCCTTTTCCGGAAATCAAATCCTTTAGCATCAACCAATTCAAGAAAGATGAAATGATCCGGCCATTTTGTCTAGCATCACCTGTAGGATATATATGAAGTTTCCATTTGTAACCCCCAACAGTAATTTTTTTAGAACACACTGTTTCTTCAGTTCTTTCATTCCTGCTTATAAGATTGTTTCTTCAAATAGCAAATCAAGGAAACCACCAAAATGTGATTTTTCATATTGTAAAAATCAGTATGGCGACAAAACGCCAAATCACAGAAAGAATATAACAGCTGAAATTCAGGAGTTCGTTTAAAACCTGTGTTGACACCCAATTTTGATCATTCACAACGCAAATTAGCTATCGATTTTCTTTGAATTCAAACATTTTAAAATAATTAGCTTTTATAAAAAAAATAATATATTTTCATATTATTCTTAACTATTTTTACCTTTTTATAAATTTTAGTATAGTACACATATTTCTATATAACTATATATTTGATTAATATTTATGTGGTTATTCGAAAATCACTTCAAAAGATTTTATATTTTTTACTAAATATAATATTAGTTAAGTTAATTTAATTATAGTTTGCATTTTTGAAAATTTTAGTTTTTTCTAAAAATAAAATAAAATAAAAATCTCAAACTCTCACATCGAAAATTGTATTAAAATTTAAAGTTTTTGGAGCCTATATAAAGGCTCATATTCTTATTAAGAAGAGGGAAGAAGTGAGAGGTTTTTTAGCCGCCCCAAAGTTAGAAATTTTCTTAACTTGGCTAGGATTTTTGGACTATTGTCCCTAGCCTAAAAGTTGTGAAAATTTTTAGCTTTTAATCTATATTTTTCTTCAAGGAAAATAGGAGATTGAAGTCAAAATTTAGGCTAAGAACAGTGTTCTTATAACGTCGAACCCACGAAGGTTCGAGTCTAAATTTTTAATCTTTTATTTTATCTTTTTGTAGATTGGAGTTCCATCAAGCTTTTGGATGGCGGTGAAATGTCTTCCGCTCATCGTCTTCCACCTCGTGGCCCGAAAAAAGGTAAAATATTTTCTTAGCTTTATTTTATTTAATTATTTCATGTTTATAGTTAGTTGATTTGTAGTCTTGTTTTTCTTAGTTAGCATGTATTAAGAATAGCTAGATTCATGATAGAAATTCCTTATAGTTAGCATGTGTTGGGACTAATTAGATAGCATGTGTTAGGATTATCTAATAAAAACACTTAGTTTTGTTCATTATTTTTTCAAGTAGTTTTCCTTGACAATATAGGTTTTTATGTTTTCAAAATCTTCTTTTAACATAATGTAGATAATAGTTAGTTTGACAACGGTTAGTGCCCTTGAGATGGGAGAGAAATTGAAGGATATGGGGGCCTGGGATAGTAGTGGGGATGCGAACGATATGTGGGATAGGACATCTAGTTATATTAGGGTTGTAGCAAAGGAAGTGCTAGGAGTCTCGACAGGCTGTCGTAGTCGGCATCGAGGGGACTGGTGGTGGAATGGAGAAGTGCAAGGGAAAGTGGAAGCAAAGAAGGTGGCGTATGCTAAGTTGATGGAGAGCAAGGATGAGGTGGAGAAGTGGACGAATGGAGAACTGTATAAGATAGCGAGGAAGGAGGCAAAGTCGGCGGTTGCAACGGCAAAAATGGCAGCTTTTGAATGTCTTTATGCTGAACTGGAAGAGAAAGGTGGGGACAGAAAATTATTCAGGCTTGCCAGGGCCCGGGAGAGAAGGGCACGCGATGTGGATCAAGTGAAGTGCATTAAAGACGAAGACGGAAAAGTATTGGTAGAGGAGACCCTTATCAAACAAAGATGGCAGTCATACTTTCATAAACTTTTGAATAATAAAGGGGACAGAGAAATTATGTTGGGAGATTTGGAACATACAGGAAGGAGTCATGATTTTGGGGGTTGTAGGAGTATTACGGTCGATGAGGTTAAGGATGTTGTTCGTAGGATCCGCTGGGGAAGAGCGACCGGACCTGACGAGATTCCTGGAGAATTTTGGAAAAGTGCGGGCTCGGTAGGTTTGGAATGGCTGACTAGGTTATTTAATGTCATCTTTACGACGACAACGATGCCCGTAGAATGGAGATCGAGCATCATGATCCCGCTTTACAAAAATAAAGGGGATAGCCAGAGCTGTGACAACTATAGAGGTATTAAGCTTCTAAGCCATACTATGTGTTATATCGAAAAAAGACGGTTTAAAATTAATTTCAACTTTTTAGAGAAAAAATCAATTTTAGAAAAAAAGGAGTCGCCACTTAATTTTTTAAAGAAATTAAGAAAACTTAATTTAAAAGACCCTAACAGATTTAAGTCTTAAAAATTCAGAGAAAAAGGTACGAGGTTCTTATTTCCACTTTGAGAAGGTGTTAAGCATTCAAAGTAGCCGCTAACGCGCGGTTATCCGACGATTTGAAAATTATTTGACTAACTTTTAAAAATGTTAATTTTAAAAAAAATAAAATGAAGATTTAGAATTATTTTTTAGAAGAAAAGAGAAAAAAAAAATTAAACTTAAACATTGAAAATAATATAGATGTATATATAAAAAGTAAAAGTTTATCAAATAACTAAGTAAATGTAGAAAATTATTTAAAGAGTAAAATTAACATGAATTGGATTATCTTTTGGGGATTCTAATTAGGTTAAAACAAATTAAAATTAATATCTAAGAAAGTATAACTAACATAAGTAACTAAATTATTACAATCCGAATTAATATAAATACAATAAATAATACATGAACAACAATAATAATAACAACAATAATAATAATAAGAACAACAATAATAAGAACAATAATAATAACAACAACAACAATAATAATAATAATAAGAACAATAATAATAATAATAATAATAATAACAAAAGAAAGAAGAACAATAATAATAATAAGACAATAACAATAATAACAAGAACAATAATAATAATAATAATAAGAAGAAGAACAATAATAATAATAATAACAAAAGAAAGAAGAACAATAATAATAAGAAGAACAATAATAATAATAACAAGAACAATAATAATAATAATAATAATAATAATAATAATAATAAGAACAACAACAATAAGAAGAACAATATAATAATAACAACAACAACAATAATAAGAACAATAACAATAATAATAATAATAATAATAGTAATCAACAACAACAATAATAAAAACAACAACAACAACAACAACAATAATAATAGTAATCAACAACAACAATAATAATAACAACCACAATAATAAGAACAACAATAATAATAAGAACAAACAATAATAATAATAATAATAATAATAATAGTAATCAACAACAACAATAATAAAAACAACAACAACAACAACAATAATAATAATAACAACAACAACAATAATAATAACAACAACAATAATAATAAGAACAAACAATAATAATAATAATAATAATAGTAATAATAATAATAAGAACAAACAATAATAATAATAATAATAATAATAATAATAATAGTAATCAACAATAACAATAATAAAAACAACAACAACAACAATAATAATAATAACAACGACAACAATAATAATAACAACAACAATAATAAGAACAAACAATAATAATAATAATAGTAATAATAATAATATCAAACTACTTGGAAAAATAATGAACAAAACTAAATGCTTTCATGAAATAATCCTAACATATTCTAGCTAATTAATTCTAACACATGCTAGCTAATTAATCCTAACACATGCTAACTATAACAAATTTATCATTAATCTAATTATTCTTATATACATACTAACTAAAAAAAAAAAGACTATGAATCAACTAAATATAAAACATAAAATAATTAAATAAAATAAAACTGGAAAAAAATATTTTACCTCTTCCGGGCCAAGATTGAAAACGATGAGCGGAGGACAACTTCACCACCACCCAATAGCTTGATGGAACTCCCATCTACAAAACAAAGAAAAAATATTTTTTTAAAAAGATGTTTAGACTCGAACCTTCATAGGTTCTTAGCCTAAATTTCAACTTCAATCTCCTATTTTCCGTGAAGAAAATATAGATTGAAAGCTAGAAATTTTCACAACTTTTAGGCTGGGGACAAATGTCCAAAATCCTAGCCAAGTTTAAGAAAATTTCTAACTTTGGGGTGGTTAAAAAACCTCCTCCTTCTTCCCCTTCTTAATGAAAATATGAGCCTTTATATAGGCTCCAAAAACCCCAAGTTTTCCATGTATTTTCGATGTGGGAGTTTGGGATTTTTTTTTTTTTTTTTTTTTTTTTTTTAGAAAAAACTAAAATTTTCAAAAATGCAAACTATAATTAAACTAACCTAACTAACATTGTATTTAGTAAAAAATAAAATCTTTTAAGGTAATTTTTGAATAACCACAAAAATATTAATCAAATATATAGTTATATAGAAATATGTATATTATACTAAAATTGATAAAAAGATAAAAATAGTTAAGAATAATATGAAAAAATATATATTTTTTATAAAAGCTAATTGTTTCAAAATGTTCAAATTCAAAGAAACTCGATAGCTAATTTGCGTTGTGGATGGCCAAAATTGGGTGTCAACAGCTGTCCCTTTCTTTGGATATGATTGATAAAAGAGATCGTGGACAAAGAAAATTGACAAATCCAATTTTGGCCGACTCCATTTTCATCTTTTTGAAAAGGGGTTGGTACGAGTTTTGAATTATGAATGAACCCCGAAATAACCACACGACTTCCTATAGAAATGTAGTTTATTGTGGCGGAAGTCGTTTCCTTAGCTCGTGTCCTATGAGTTTGACATTATTCTTTGGACTGTGTCCCAGTTCGCTGCTAAAAGGATTCCACGTTGTGCTGCATCCTCTTTGATGTCGTTCGCACTTTCTTTCATCCTCTTTGCATGTTGGAAAAATCTTCATTGATTCGTTGGTAGAAAAATGCTGCACTATCGGTAGGATGGTGATCCATTGATAGGATACTTGAAAAAATAACTATTTGTCCATCGGTAGAACAAATGAAGATCCATTGGTAGGATATGTTGCATGTCCATTGGTAGGACGAATGAAAATCAATTGGTTGGATATATTCAATGACTTTCTTGGCAATGAATATGCAATGACCCTTTTGGCAAATGAAAATGCAATGACCCTCTTGGCAAATTAAAATGCAATGACCCTTTTGGCAATGAAAATGCAATGGCCCTCTTGGCAATGATGAATGCAATGGCCCTCTTGGCAATGATGAATGCAATGGCCCTCTTGGCAATGATATTACCACTTCCGGTAATATAATATGAATAAAATAAAATATGAATGGCCCTCTTGGCAGATGAAAATGCAATGGCCCTCTTGGCAATGATGAATGCAATGGCCCTCTTGGCAATGATATTACCACCTCCGGTAATATAATATGAATGCAATGGCCCTCTTGGCAATGACATTACCACCTCCGGTAATATAATATGAATAAAATAAAATATGAATGGCCTTCTTGGCAAATGATATTACCACCTCCGGTAATATAATATGAATAAAATATGAATGGCCCTCTTGGCAAATGAAAATGCAATGGCCTTCTTGGCAATGATATTACCACCTCCGGTAATATAATATGAATGCAATGGCCCTCTTGGCAATGATATTACCACCTCCGGTAATATAATATGAATAAAATAAAATATGAATGGCCCTCTTGGCAAATGAAAATGCAATGTCCCTCTTGGCAATGATGAATGCAATGGCCCTCTTGGCAATGATATTACCACCTCCGGTAATATAATATGAATAAAATAAAATATGAATGGCCCTCTTAGCAGATGAAAATGCGATGATATTACCACCTCCGATAATATAATATGAATGCAATAAAATATGAATGGCCCTCTTGGCAAATGAAAATGCAATGGCCCTCTTGGCAATGATATTACCACCTCCGGTAATATAATATGAATGCAATAAAATATGAATGGCCTTCTTGGCAAATGATATTACCACCTCCGATAATATAATATGAATAAAATAAAATATGAATGGCCCTCTTGGCAAATGAAAATGCAATGATATTACCACCTCCGATAATATAATATGAATGCAATAAAATATGAATGGCCCTCTTGGCAAATGAAAATGCAATGGCGCTCTTGGCAATGATATTACCACCTCCGGTAATATAATATGAATGCAATAAAATATGAATGGTCTTCTTGGCAAATGATATTGCAATGGAAATAAAATGCATTGTCATCTTCTTGGATGATTTGACAATTTTTTTTTTATTTTTTTTTATTTTTTTATTTTTTATTTTTTATTTTTTTTTATTTTTTTTTTTGAACAACTTGTGTTCGTTGGAACTCATGTCTTTGATAGAAGTTATACGAGGCCTCGGTGGCTCGCAACTTGAATTTGAGTTCGCTTCATTCTAGCAATGTTGGAGATTATTTGAAGTTGACTTCGAACTTCTGACAATTCTTGATGGAATTTTTGAGATCTTCTAAAAAATTCTGTCCCAGTTGCATATATTAACATGATCTCCAATCTTGACTTGCTGGAGATAGTATCTTCTTCTGAATTTTTGAGAAGATCTCAAAAATTCTGTCCCAGTTTTCATTAAAAGGGAGAAATGAAAATCTTACGGGGAACATGACCGAGCCATTGTGGCGCCTACATATCCTGTTGGTACAGGAATCAGGTCAAATGTAGTTCCAATTCTCTGGATGATGAATGCTGCAAAATCTGAGACAAGATAATCAGTAGACACATGTGTAATATGAGCATAATGATATGAAAAACTGTATTACTTACAATATTTCCAGCTTAAAAACACGAGATATTCCACCTGTTTGATATGGACGATCCAATGAAGTAAAATAGGCATTTCACATCAATGAGATTACTCTAATGTTACATTATTTAGAGCAAACTATCCACTTTCAAAGGACAAATGCAAGAGTTTTTTTTTTTTTTTTAAGTGAATGCAAAGAGATAGTCAAAATTTGACTACAATTGGTATCAACAGTTAGGAATGCATAGAAATATTTCTCATTTCCTTTCTTATAACTGAGATTGACTTCAAGGTAATTCCTATAGCTTCAAGTAGTACCTTAAACATACTTAAGTGTCGACAAGATTTTTTTCATCCTACTTCCAACAAAGGTTTAGAATTTTACCAATCGTCATGTTTCAAGTGCCCTCACAACAAAGAAAGTTCTATTTCGCACATATATGAAGTGTTTGATTTGAGAACATTTTACAAAGTGCACTCACACTCTCAAGAAAGTTCAACGCATGCAACTGTGATACCATATGCTTGGCCTGCATGTAAGTCTCCACTAATGTGAGAATATTTGGAATGAGATCATATAGGGCTTGTTTATTGGTTTGTAATGTAGGCTTAGGGAACGGGTGGGATATTAATTTGGGATAAAGTGACTTAATCTCTCCTTGAGCATCACACTGAATTTGTGCTTTTGATGATTGATACGCCTTTGACGTCTAATCCTCTTTCTTTTGTCTCAACTTCTTCGAGTCTTTATTTGATAGAGTTTTTCCTCTTTTCACCTCTTTCTTTTGTCTTGACTTATTTGAGTCCTTAGTTGTTAGAGCTTTTCTCTTTTCGTTTCTTTTTGAGGTTTCTCCTTTTTTGTTGGAGTAGTTTCCTTTTTGTCTTACATCGACCTTGTAGGAGGTTCTTTTTTTTTTATGAGAAAGTCGTCTTTGCTTTCTTGACTTTGGAGACTTTACGTCTTTTGCCTTTGGCAATTTCAACGTTGGATCTTCTTCTATAATTTGCACGTCTTTGGTGCACTCAAGGAGGTTGGGCCAAGAGAGGGATAGTGCATGTAAGCACTCAGAAGGGAAAGGGCTAAGATGTGGTTGTCCAAAGAAAAGGTTTTAGGCTCAAAGTGGGAAAACTAGGGATTAATGTTATTTGGTAGGTTCTGAAAGGCACAATCGGGTCAAAAAAGGCCTACAATCCTTTCTCAAACCAAACATAACTCAGGATTTCGCCTCAACAAACATATCAGGCCAAGTTCTAGATCAACAGTGCGATGCAATTGAATTTTAATCTAAAGCTCACCACACAATGCACATGAAGCCATGAGGTTGGTTATATTCTTACCTTGAATGCCCGCAAGAGAATTTTCAAGCATCACAAAAGTACGAATGAAAGATACCAACAGAAGCTATGGTTTACCACAAAGCCAATCATTTTCATCATACCAAATATTTCGCATGCTCCTAACTGTATTTGTTCCAATCAAGAAGATATGACACTTAACATATGTACACAATTTTTTATTTTATTTATTTTCTATTTTTTTAATCATTTTTTTTTTTTGAAAAAAAGAAATACCGAACCCAAGAAGGGCTGCCTACGTATCTCATCGAGATGAGAATCAGGTGTGCGTAGTTCTTGCAGATATGATATATAAAATAATTTAGAGCTTTAGACAAACTTGGTGTGGTCTTCCAATGTTAATATTTTCTGTGGAGATGCTACAACGTGCTTTATAACCTCTCTTGGTCGGAATGTTGTGGCTTCCAACTTCATTACTCCTGATTCGACTTTGGAAAGGTCAATGATGTCATTTATTAGTTGAAGAACCAAATCTTCTGAAGACAATATTACATTCACAAGCTGATGATGTTCCTTATCCAATTTTATGGTAGAAAAAATCTCGATCATATTGACCACTCCTGACAAACGGATCTAATCTAATGAGACATGGTTGCAAGCATTTGTTTTTCTCGCATAGTTTTCTCTGTTAAGTTCAGTCTCCTTGGCTTTCTGTACAACTATCTCTTCTCGCAATTTTGCCATTTTTTTCTCTTTTCCTTATCTGATCAGTTATCTCCATTCCTATGTAATTTACACCAATTGTCTCTCCTGCCTTACTGAACACAGGTTCAACATATATTAGAGAATTTTTTGACCCAAATAATCTCTTCTTTGCCGATATTTCCCTTTCCAAAACCTCTCATTTGAAGTTTCGAGATTCCTTTACATCAGTACTAGTAAAATCTTTACATTTATTTATTGATGATGTCCTCTTCATGCAGACTTGACAAACAATTGTAGATAACATAACTCATTGTCCTGGTGACGGATAATAACGGGTGTATTTTGGAGGACAAATTGTACGAAATTATCTGCTCTTTTCAGAATTTGGGATAATTCTTCTACTGGAGAGGATTGCCTTTCAATGTTTTCTATGCTTTCCTATAATTTCTCAATTAGTATTTGCATCCTATTTCTTGTTTATCTTGAATTTTTACATCATTTTTTAGGAGACTCTTGGAATATGTATCTCTTTAATTCTTCATCTAATATAGACGTTGGATGT
This sequence comes from Solanum dulcamara, assembly GCF_947179165.1. Taxonomy (NCBI): domain Eukaryota; kingdom Viridiplantae; phylum Streptophyta; class Magnoliopsida; order Solanales; family Solanaceae; genus Solanum; species Solanum dulcamara. Next base: position 71,227,343 of record NC_077241.1, on the reverse strand, counting down.
TTATCACCCTATATCTTTCTTCCTCAAATTGATACTTCTCCAATAAATCCAATTTCTTGAGCTCTGGTTATTGTTGTTGTGTTTCTCTTGAGGATTGTCTCTTATGATTTGAATTCTTCCAACTATTCAAAGAATCATACGTTGTTATAACCATCCCCGACTATTGTCGGGGACAGTTTTCCTGCAAAATATGAGAAGAGTGTGAAAGCGGGGTCATTCTAAAAAATATAAAAAAATAAGTAATAAGATATAAGAGTAAGATTTCATAGTCAAAGACTCCCCCGATTTATCTTTCAGGCTGTTTATTGGTGTCTTGTGAAATTTAATGTCATCGTTATTTCCCATTAACTCTTTGTCCCGTGATCCCCTCTCTTGAAATAATGTCGTCTCTTCTCTGTACAAAGAAAATTTCTTAGTTAGGGAGAGGGAATTGACCTCCAAATTGAGATCCTTTCATTTATCGCATGATGTCCTTTGATAACAGCCCCTACAAAGAAAGAAACAACTTTGTTGAACCCTCGATCTTTGAAAAGTAAGCAAGTTTGTTTTCCGACATAAATTAGTTTTTCCCTGAAAAAGAAAAATAACTCAAAAGCCAAAGTATTAGTCTGTGCTTATAATAATTAATGCAAAATATCACATAAAGAACTAAACACATAAATGTTGCTTTGTTTTAAGACAAACTAATCTATGGGTGAAGAAAGAGTAAACGGACAAAAATTAATTTTAAGATAAATGTGTGAGAAAAGTTGATTTGTGAATCACAGATTATTTTTTTTTTGCGTTTCAACTTTTGTACCCTTGTTTTTCTTAGATGCAGAAAAAGTTCTCAATTTTTTGAAAGAATGAGGAAAACTGAAAACTTCAAAAACAGGGACCGAGCCTTGAAAGACTGCCTACGTATCTCACAAAGGAGAATTCAGGTCCTACGTAGTTCGACCACTTGATTTTTTTTTTTTTTTTTTGTGGAGATGAGAAAGCAAAGTTTATGATTTGAGTGTAAAGTTCGAATTTTGTTGGGAAATTAAAGACTCATTGAATATTTGGATGCACTATCGATAGTGACTCAATATTTATGCCTATGAGGCTCTAAAAAAAATCTAAAAGAGTGGACTAGCATGTCTCCAAATAAAGCAACATATTCACAAAACAGTTATAACATATAGCACACAAACAATTATTGCGCATCCTAAACAGATATGTGACCTTTTTGTGCCAAAGGTAGGCCTAACGATTTGAAGGATGTATTACGTCATTTGAAACATTCCATTGTCCCCAAACTTATATTTATACAAATATTATGAATAATTTGAATGGGGATACATAAATGGAAAAAAGGGATATAAATAGTCAGTCCCACGCAGGGGTACAATCCTAACTAAGCCTTCGTGGAAAATCCTTCTTTCTTGATTTCTTGACATCTCCGAACGCAACGCCTTTTGGATGAAGTGTCATTTACTGAAGGTCCTTCTTTGACTAGACTAAGCTAAAAAAAAAAACTCCCAACCCCGAGGGACAATGGTTTGCCAAACCGCGTATAAAACCTTCAAATTTAAACATATAGGTATGCTTGTCCAATTAGGCCGAGGGCCGTTTTGAACTCAAGGTGGTCATTCTAATGGGCCCAATACGCCTTGGGTATTGGGTCGTCTTAGGCCAATGCACTAAATTAGGGATTTGGCTTTGGCTCTACGCTAGGTTGACTAAGAGTGGCTTTTGCAAAACTGGTAACCCAAGCGGACAACTCAGGCTGAAACTTACGACAACCATTGGACGCATAACGTATCAATAAATTGTCGATCGTTCCGAAAAGGGTTAAGTATAAAAAGCCCGACTGCGGTACCGCAAAATCGTTCTTTAATATACTATACATTAAATAGGAAAAATGCTATGAAATGCAAATAACAATTTAATATATAAATTAAACACATAATTGCACAATTAAGAAAAACAAGAATTACTAATTATTACAATCTAAAATAGTTAGTCAAATAAACAATCAAATCTAATGGTTAGAACCTAATTAATCCCCAGCGGAGTCGCCATTTCTGTTATATCGAAAAAAGACGGTTTAAAATTAATTTCAACTTTTTAGAGAAAAAATCAATTTTAGAAAAAAAGGAGTCGCCACTTAATTTTTTAAAGAAATTAAGAAAACTTAATTTAAAACACCCTAACAGATTTAAGTCTTAAAAATTCAGAGAAAAAGGTACGAGGTTCTTATTTCCACTTTGAGAAGGTGTTAAGCATTCAAAGTAGCCGCTAACGCGCGGTTATCCGACGATTTGAAAATTATTTGACTAACTTTTAAAAATGTTAATTTTAAAAAAAATAAAATGAAGATTTAGAATTATTTTTTAGAAGAAAAGAGAAAAAAAATAAATTAAACTTAAACATTGAAAATAATATAGATGTATATATAAAAAGTAAAAGTTTATCAAATAACTAAGTAAATGTAGAAAATCATTTAAAGAGTAAAATTAACATGAATTGGATTATCTTTTGGGGAATCTAATTAGGTTAAAACAAATTAAAATTAATATCTAAGAAAGTATAACTAACATAAGTAACTAAATTATTACAATCCGAATTAATATAAATACAATAAATAATACATGAACAACAATAATAATAACAACAATAATAATAATAAGAACAACAATAATAAGAACAATAATAATAACAACAACAACAACAATAATAATAAGAAGAACAATAATAATAATAATAATAATAATAATAACAAAAGAAAGAAGAACAATAATAATAATAAGACAATAACAATAATAACAAGAACAATAATAATAATAATAATAAGAAGAAGAACAATAATAATAATAATAACAAAAGAAAGAAGAACAATAATAATAATAAGAACAATAATAATAATAACAAGAACAATAATAATAATAATAATAATAATAATAATAATAATAATAATAAGAACAACAACAATAAGAAGAACAATATAATAATAACAACAACAACAATAATAAGAACAATAACAATAATAATAATAATAATAATAGTAATCAACAACAACAATAATAAAAACAACAACAACAACAACAACAATAATAATAGTAATCAACAACAACAATAATAATAACAACCACAATAATAAGAACAACAATAATAATAAGAACAAACAATAATAATAATAATAATAATAATAATAGTAATCAACAACAACAACAATAAAAACAACAACAACAACAACAATAATAATAATAATAACAACAACAACAATAATAATAACAACAACAATAATAATAAGAACAAACAATAATAATAATAATAATAGTAATAATAATAATAAGAACAAACAATAATAATAATAATAATAATAATAATAATAGTAATCAACAATAACAATAATAAAAACAACAACAACAACAACAACAACAATAATAATAATAACAACGACAACAATAATAATAACAACAACAATAATAAGAACAAACAATAATAATAATAATAGTAATAATAATAATATCAAACTACTTGGAAAAATAATGAACAAAACTAAATGCTTTCATGAAATAATCCTAACATATTCTAGCTAATTAATTCTAACACATGCTAGCTAATTAATCCTAACACATGCTAACTATAACAAATTTATCATTAATCTAATTATTCTTATATACATACTAACTAAAAAAAAAAAAGACTATGAATCAACTAAATATAAAACATAAAATAATTAAATAAAATAAAACTGGAAAAAAATATTTTACCTCTTCCGGGCCAAGATTGAAAACGATGAGCGGAGGACAACTTCACCACCACCCAATAGCTTGATGGAACTCCCATCTACAAAACAAAGAAAAAATATTTTTTTAAAAAGATGTTTAGACTCGAACCTTCATAGGTTCTTAGCCTAAATTTCAACTTCAATCTCCTATTTTCCGTGAAGAAAATATAGATTGAAAGCTAGAAATTTTCACAACTTTTAGGCTGGGGACAAATGTCCAAAATCCTAGCCAAGTTTAAGAAAATTTCTAACTTTGGGGTGGTTAAAAAACCTCCTCCTTCTTCCCCTTCTTAATGAAAATATGAGCCTTTATATAGGCTCCAAAAACCCCAAGTTTTCCATGTATTTTCGATGTGGGAGTTTGGGATTTTTTTTTTTTTTTTTTTTTTTTTTTAGAAAAAACTAAAATTTTCAAAAATGCAAACTATAATTAAACTAACCTAACTAACATTGTATTTAGTAAAAAATAAAATCTTTTAAGGTAATTTTTGAATAACCACAAAAATATTAATCAAATATATAGTTATATAGAAATATGTATATTATACTAAAATTGATAAAAAGATAAAAATAGTTAAGAATAATATGAAAAAATATATATTTTTTATAAAAGCTAATTGTTTCAAAATGTTCAAATTCAAAGAAACTCGATAGCTAATTTGCGTTGTGGATGGCCAAAATTGGGTGTCAACACTATGAAAGTGTGGGAAAGAGTGGTAGAGATGAGGGTGAGGAGAGGCGTGTCTATTTCAGAGAACCAGTTCGGATTTATGCCGGGACGCTCAACTACAGAAGCCATCCACCTTATGAGGAGACTAATGGAGCAATATAGGGAGAGGAAAAGAGACTTGCATATGGTGTTCATCGACTTGGAAAAGGCTTACGATAAAGTCCCACGAGAGATACTATGGAGATGTTTGGAGGCTAAAGGTGTACCTGTAGCGTACATAAGGGTGATCAAGGACATGTACGAGGGTGCCAAAACCAGGGTAAGGACAGTAGGAGGGGACTCTTAACACTTCCCAGTTATGATGGGGTTGCACCAAGGATCAGCTCTTAGCCCGTTCCTATTTGCCTTGGTGATGGATGGATTGACGCGACAAATTCAAGGTGAGGTGCCATGGTGTATGCTTTTTGCAGACGACATAGTCCTCATCGATGAGACTCGTAGCGGAGTTAACGCTAAGCTGGAAGATTGGAGACGCACCTTGGAGTCTAAGGGGTTTAAGCTGAGTAGGACCAAGACAGAGTACCTAGAGTGCAAGTTCAGTGAGACACCTCAAGAGGTTGGCGCGGAAGTTAGGCTCGGGGACCAAGTCATCCAAAAGAGAAGTAGTTTTAAGTACCTTGGTTCTATCATGCAAGACAGCGGAGAGATCGACGAGGATGTCACACACCGTATTGGGGCAGGATGGATGAAATGGAGGCTCGCCTCTGGTGTGTTATGTGACAAGAAGGTGCCACCACAACTTAAGGGCAAGTTCTACAAAGTGGTCGTTAGACCAGCTATGTTGTATGGGGCGGAGTGTTGACCAGTTAAGGTCTCCCACGTGCAAAAGATGAAGGTTGCCGAGATGAGAATGTTAAGATGGATGTGTGGGCATACCAGGAGTGACAAGATTAGAAATGAGGCTATTCGAGAAAAGGTAGGAGTGGCCTCGGTGGAAGACAAGATGCGGGAAACGCGATTGAGATGGTTTGGACATGTGAAGAGGAGAGCCCCAGATGCACCAGTGCGGAGATGTGAGAGGCTGGCCATGGATGGTTTCAGAAGAGGTAGGGGTAGGCCGAAGAAATATTGGGGAGAGGTGATCAGACAGGACATGGCGCATTTACGACTTACCGAGGACATGACCCTAGATAGGAGGGTATGGAGGACACACATTAGGGTAGAAGGCTAGTACATAGTGGTTTTATTCTCCCCTATTCGTAGGCGTATTAACGCACTATGATTTCTTGTATTCTGATGTATGTTATTTATGGTATTTATGTTATTATCCAATAATAATATCTACTGTTTTGTGCTTTGATTATACTATTGTTTGGACCATTTTCGTCATCTACTTATTTACTCTAATATTCTTGTCTGGCCTTTTTCTATGCTTTTATTGCTTTTATTGAGCCGAGGGTCTTTCGGAAACAGCCGTCCTACATTGGTAGGAGCAAGGTCTGCGTACACTCTACCCTCCCCAGACCCCACGATGTGGAATTTCACTGGGTTGTTGTTGTTGTTGTTGTAGATAATAAAATATGCTTAAGTTATATTTAGTTAGAATCTTCATGGCATAATTGATTTGATTCTTTTTTTAAAATTGAGCTAGTTAACATGTTGTTAGTCACTTCTAGGGTGCCCATCAATTTAATAACTCAAAATACCATGATATATTCCTTGATTTAGTTTAAAATAAATAAATGCTTCTGTAATTTTATTTTTGGTGCATGTGATATCAATTCGAGTTAATCTTTGGACTTCATCCTTGCATATCGTTGAATTTTGAATCTCCTATCATCTTGATCAAATGGCTGAAAATTGATACATGAAAAAAAAGGGTAATATCTATAATTTAAATATTGATATTGGATTGTATACACGGAATACAAGCGGAAAATAGTGCCGTATACACTAATATACAATGTGTATACAATTTGATGTAAAGAAATAATGTTATATACACCATATATACACTGTATACAGTGTATACACAACGATATATAGTATGTGCAGGGAAAAAACACTATACAGTGTTATATATACTATATATACACTATATACAGTATATATGCAGTTATATACAGTAGATACAAGGAAAAACACTATATATAGTGTATATACAGCAATATGCAGCAGCTACAAGGAATAAAAACTGTATACAATGTGTATACAATCTGATACACATTGATATGAAATGATATACAGTGATATACAGCATCTACAGGAAACAAACACGTGGTATATGGTGTATATACGATTCAATACAATATATATATAGCTGCGATATATAATGAAATTGGGCTTAAGACCCAAAATACAGATGACCCAATAACTTAGTCCAGACGTACAAAAACTAAGTGTTGGACCAAATTTTCATACTTTATTCATTTATATTTAATCCGGGTTGTAATAATTTATTTATTTACGTTTGTTTATACTAACGTAGAAGTTGATTAGTTTGATTTAACTTAATTGAATTCCCCTAAGGATAAACCAATTCATGTTAATTTACTCTTAAAATAATTTTCTACATTTACTTAGTCATTGATAAACTTTTACTTTTTTTTATATATATATATACATGTATATTATAATTAAATGTTTAAGTTTTATCAAATTTTTTTCTAAAAATAATTTCAAAATCTTCGTTTCCTTTTAAATTAATATTTCCCAAAGTTAGTCAAATAATTTTTAAATCGTTGGATAACCGCATGTTAGCGGCTATTTTAAGTGCTAAAACCTTCTTAAAATAGTAATATGAACCTCGTACCCTTTTCTCTAAATTTTTAAGACTTAAATCTGTTAGAGTCTTTTAAATTAAATTTTTTTAATTTCTTAAAAAAAATTAAGTGACGACTCCTCTTTTACTAAAATTGATTTTTTTTATAAAGATAAAATTAATTTTACACTTTGCCCATTTTTCAACATAACAACCTGTAACAAACATTATAGATCCATCCTCAGTAGCATCGTCATCCAAACTCAATTATTAGAAGTTTATTATGGTTTTTTGTGGGTATCAAATTTTAGAGGTACAATGTGGACGCAATATATATCAATCAGGATGTGGTGTTCTGAATAGTTATTTTAACAACTAATTAAGGGCGACAGTAATCAATTTACCCAACAATATGAAACGGCAACCACCGAAATTTGATTTTTCACATAGTAAAGCTCACTATTCAGACAATACACCAAATCACATTAAAGAGAAACCATCAAAAACAAATTCAAGTAGGAGGCAACATCAAACACATGAAGAGCACTCCAAATCAAACTATCAAACACAGAAGCAGAGGAATAATCACTGAAGAGAACTTACGGATGGGAAACCAAAAGATGAGGAAGGTATCTTTAGATAGACTCATTGGAAAACCACCTGCTTGCTCTTAGACACTTCTATATAGTAGTAATTAACCGATCGAACTGCTAAATTCATACGAAATCAATTGATATCTTATTAGTTAGACTAATGAATTAAAATAAGTCGAATAAGCACAAATATCCTAAAAAAAGTGTACATATATAATGTTATATAAAATTGAAAAAATAAAAAATGAACAAATAAAAAGGGTTTTGCAATGGCTCGTTGAAAAAAATAAAAAAATATACTAAAAGAGATTTAACTTTCCAAAATTCAATGTAAATGTTGTTGGCTAGTAGTCCAAGTATAAATTATTACAAAATTATGCAGGATGTAAACTGTTTTATTTGGAAGGTCGAGTAATAAGACTAATCAAGAATAGTGCAGTCAACAACAACAACAACAACAACCAAGTGAAATCCCACAACGTGGGGTCTGGTGTGCAGTCAACAAAAAACTGTAAATAAATGAAGGAACTCAAAGATACTAGAGAGAAAGAGGGCTTTTATTGTTATTATTATTATTATTAATCTGTTGTCTAACGATTATAATCGTTAATCCAATACAGTATATAAAAATAAACCTTTTTCAAAAGGTCAAGTTCCTCTATTGGTGTGGTTGAACCAATCTTATTTATGCAATATGATCAAACTTATGTCTAGAACAATAAAAGTTTGTTTCACTAAGTAAGCCCCATTCAACACCATAATTCATTATAGTTTGCTAGCTTTAGAAACACTTCCCATGGCTTTGACTCTCTGTCTCAGAACAAACTTTTGAGTTTTTCCTGTTGAAGTTGTTGGCAAATCATCAAAAATTACTGTCCTAGGAGCCATGTAATGCGGCAAACGATCACGACAATGCTTGATGATCTCATCAGCACTTGCACTGCATCCATTCTTCAGTTTAACAAATGCACAGGGTGTCTCACCCCAGTGATCATCTGGTCTTCCCACTACAGCAGCTTCAAGAACAGATGGATGGCTAAAGATTACAGACTCCACTTCAATTGTACTAATGTTTTCTCCACCGGAGATAATGATATCCTTTGAACGATCCTTTAATTCTATGTAACCATCAGGATGCTTCACTGCTAAGTCCCCGCTACGAAACCAGCCCCCTCTAAAAGCATCTTCTGTGGCTTTGAGATCTTTTAAGTAACCATTCATTACTGTATTTCCTCTAATCATTACCTCACCCATTGTTTTTGCATCTGAGGGTACACTCTTCATTGATTTAGAATCCTTTACGTCTACATCCTCCAAACCAAGATGGTTCACTCCTTGACGAGCCTGAATATTAGCCTGCTCATCAGGTGAAAGAGAGTTCCACTCTGATTTCCAAATGCAAACAGTTGCTGGACCATAGGTTTCCGTAAGACCATATCCGTGAGTAACATTAAAACTGAGCTCTTTCATCTTAAGTAGAACTTGAGGAGGAGGTGGTGCACCACCTGTCATAACGTTAACTGTCCTTGGGAGTGGTCTTTGGACACTTCGTGGCGCATTTATTATCATGTTCAAAACCGTAGGTGCACCAGCCATGTGAGTCACTTGGTGCCGAACTATGCTGTCAAAAATCCCTTCTCCGGTTACATTTCTCAGGCAAATATTTGTACCACCCTGTGCTGCCACAGTCCAAGTAAGACACCATCCATTGCAGTGGAACATGGGAAGAGTCCATAAATAGACAGGCATTGAAGTCATTTCAGCGAGAAGAGCTGCAGCAAGAGAATTAAGATATGCCCCTCTGTGACTATAAATGACCCCCTTTGGTCTCGATGTTGTCCCTGAGGTATAATTGAGAGCAATAGCATCCCATTCATCATTTGGCCATACAATCTCAAAATCAGGTTCTCCACTAGCTAAAAAGGACTCATACTCCATATCTTCTGACGCCAAGCTCCTATTATTATTCTGGCAGGGTAACTGACTCTCTCTATCAGAGATCAAGATTAGATGGGGCAACTTGGCGCTTGCCTTTGATAGAATTTCTAATGCACCCTTAGCAACACCGAGCAACTGGTGATCTACAAGTATGATTTTGGCCTCTGAATGTCTAAGTAACACGGAGACCATTGCTGAATCATGACGTGTATTAAGTGCACAAAGAACTGCCCCCGCCATCGGTACTCCAAAGTGTAGCTCATACATTGCAGGAATATTTGGAGCCAAGGCAGCAACCTGCTCAGAAATTAGCAAAACGTAAGAGCAGTACCAATACAAAATATGGTGATTTGAACAAGAACTCATTTCCTTCTTGGTTAAAATATAAAAAAATCTAAGTAAGTGGTAGAGGAGGCAAATGCTTAACCAAGATATGTTATGCTTTCAAAGATACTTGTGTTTTCATGGATTCATTACCGACACCTAAGTCTTAATGCTACGTCTTTTATGTTTTTTTCAACAAACCTTTTAAATAAATTTTTGTTGTCTTTAGTGTGACTTCATAATTTAATAACTGACCAGCTCATTAATATAAAGGAAAGTGTAGGCACCGACTCGGTGTGGACCTGTGTAAGTATACAACAACAACAACAACCCAGTGAAATCCCACACCATGGGGTCTGGGGAGGGTAGAATGTACGCAGACCTTACTCCTACCAAGGTAGGACGGCTGTTTCCTGGAGACCCTCGGCTCAGTAAAAGCATAAATGCATAAAAAATGTTAGATAAGAATAGAAAACTAAAAGCTTTATGAGAAAAACAACAAACAAATAACGAATAGATAACAAATAAATAAAGACTAATAACAAATAACGATTAAATAAATAATTAATAAATAATGAAAGCGTCACAGGTAAAGTTGAGTAATCAAAGCATAGAAAGTAATAAATAATAGCAGAAATAACAGAAATCAGAAGTCAAAGCGCAAGAGATCGTAATGCACTACTACACCTATGAATAGAGAAGAATAACGAGACTATGAACTAGCCTTCTACCCTAATTTGGGTCCTCCACACCCTCCTATCTAAGGTCATGTCCTCCGTAAGCTGTAACTGCGCCATGTCCTGTCTAATCACCTCTCCCCAATACTTCTTCGGCCTACCCCTACCTCTTTTGTAACCATCCATGGCCAGCCTCTCACACCTCCGCACTGGGGCATCTGTGTCTCTCCTCTTCACATGTCCATACCATCTCAGTCGTATTTCCCGCATCTTGTCTTCCACCGAGGCCACTCCTACCTTGTCCCGAATAGCCTCATTTCTAATCCTGTCGCTCCTGGTGTGCCCACACATCCATCTCAGCATTCTCATCTCAGCAACTTTCATCTTTTGAATGTGAGAAGTCTTAACTGGCCAACACTCCGCCCCATACAGCATAGCCGGTCTAACCACCACTTTGTAGAACTTGCCCTTAAGTTTTGGTGGCACATTCTTGTCACATAGCACTCCGGAAGCGAGCCTCCATTTCATCCACCCTACCCCAATACGATGTGTGACATCATCGTCAATCTCCCCGCTGCCTTGCATGATAGACCCAAGATACTTGCAACTACTTCTCTTTTGGATGGCCTGAGCACCAAGCCTAACTTCAACGTCAACCTCCTGAGGTGTTTCACTGAACTTGCACTCTAAGTACTCTGTCTTTGTCCTACTCAACTTAAACCCTTTAGACTCCAGGGTATGTCTCCAATCCTCCAGCTTAGCGTTAACTCCGCGGCGAGTCTCATCGATCAGGACTATGTCATCCGCGAAAAGCATACACCATGGCACCGCACCTTGAATTTGTCGCGTTAATCCATCTATCACCAAGGCAAATAAAAAAGGACTAAGAGCTGATCCTTGATGCAACCCCATCACCACTGGGAAGTGCTCTGAGTCCCCTCCTACTGTCCTTACCCTGGTTTTGGTTCCCTCGTACATGTCCTTGATCACCCTAATGTATGCCATAGGTACACCTTTAGCCTTCAAACATGTCCATAGTATTTCTCTTGGGACTTTATCATAAGCCTTTTCTAGGTCGATGAATACCATATGCAAGTCCCTCTTCCTCTCCCTATGCTGCTCCACCAGTCTCCTCATAAGATGGATGGCTTCTGTAGTTGAGCGTCCCGGCATAAATCCAAACTGGTTCTCTGAAATAGACACGTCTTTCCTCACCCTCATCTCTACCACTCTTTCCCACAGTTTCATAGTATGACTTAGTAGCTTAATACCTCTATAGTTGTTGCAACTCTGGATATCCCCTTTGTTTTTGTATAGAGGGATCATTATGCTCGACCTCCATTCTTCGGGCATCGTTGCCGTTTTAAAGATGACGTTAAATAACCTAGTCAACCACTCCAAACCTACCGAACTCGTGCTCTTCCAAAATTCCCCAGGAATCTCGTCAGGTCCGGTTGCTCTTCCCCAGCGCATCCTACGAACTACACTCTTAACCTCCTCGACTTTAATACTCCTGCAATACCCAAAATCGCAATGCCTCTTTGTATGCTCTAAATCCCCCAACACAAAGTCTCTGTCCCCTTCCTCATTCAAGAGTTTATGGAAATAGGACTGCCATCTCTGTTTAATGAGGGTCTCGTCTACCAATACTTTTCCATGCTCGTCCTTAATGCACTTCACTTGGTCCACATCGCGTGCCCTTCTCTCCCGCGCCCTGGCTAGCCTGAACAATTTTCTATCCCCACCTTTCTCTTCTAGTTCAGCATAAAGGCGTTCAAAAGCTGTTGTTTTTGCCGTCGAAACCGCCGACTTCGCCTCCTTTCTCGCTATTTTATAAAGTTCCCTATTCGTCCACTTCTCCACCTCATCTGTGCTTTCTATCAACTTTGCGTACGCCATCTTCTTTGCTTCCACCTTTTCTTGCACTTCTCCATTCCACCACCAGTCTCCTCGATGCCGGCTACGACTACCAGTCGAGACTCCCAACACTTCCCTTGCCACAGTCCTAATACAACTAGCCGTCCTATCCCACATACTGGTCGCATCCCCATTACTATCCCAGGCCCCCATGGCCTTCAACTTCTCTCCCATCTCCAAGGCATTTGCAGTGGTCAAACTCCTCCATCTGATCCTAGATCGATCATCCCCGACCCTCTTATTCCTCATCATCTTGATCCCTAAATCCATCACCAAAAGCTTATGTCGGGTTGTAAGGTTGTCTATCGGAATGACCTTACAGTCTTTGCACAGACCTCTATCGACCTTCCTCAGGAGTAAAAAGTCTATCTGAGTCTTAGCCACCGAACTATGAAATGTTACCAAGTGGTCTTTCTTCTTTGGGAAACTCGAATTGGCTATGACCAACCCAAAAGCTCTTGCGAATTCCAAAAGCGAAAGGCCTCCTACATTTCTGACCCCGTAGCCAAAGCCTCCATGCACATCATCATACCCTCCTGAGATAGACCCGATGTGTCCATTGAAATCCCCTCCCACGAAAAGCTTCTCAGTAGGTGGTATACCTCCCACTAACTCGTCCAAATCCTCCCAAAAGCGCCTCTTATCCTCCTCTCTTAAGCCCGTTTGTGGCGCATAAGCACTAATAGTGTTGAATGTGCTCCCTTCAACGACCACCTTAATCGACATCATCCTATCGTTGACTCTCCTAACCTCCACTACCTGATCTCTTAGATCATTGTCTACTAAAATGCCTACCCCATTCCTATATTTTGATCTACCTGAAAACCAAAGCTTATACCCGTCTACCTCCCTAGCTTTAGAACCTACCCATTTGGTCTCTTGGACACAAGCTATATTAATCTTTCTCTTCTTTAGAATTTTAACTAGCTCTATGGATTTGCCCGTTAACGTTCCAATATTCCAAGAACCAACTCTCAATCTAGATGCTCCTTTAACCCACTTACCCCTCCTTACCCTCGTCCCCGACCCCGACCCCGTCCCTGAATGAGAACATGACCTTAGTCTACCATCACTATCTAAAGCCACGAAAATACGTAGGAATTAATAAATTATTCAAAAATCTAAAGTTAGCAAAATGCAACGATAAGTGTATGAACAAAAATATAGATAAACCGGAGGTACCAACTCCAGTTGAAAAGAACCTGATTCACGCCCAAAACACTGTTCACGCCGGAAATACTGTTCACGCCGGAAACATTGTTCACGCCGGAAAATGGAAAACCGCGAGACGATGCCGGAAATCAATAGATCTAGGCCAAATCTGAACAGATCTGGAGGTATTCGTTGAAAAACAAGCAAAAGAAAAGAAAAGAAAAAGAAAGAAGAAGAAGAAGAAGTAGTGCAGTAGCAAGATATGGCAGTCCTGCTGCTTAATTCACAATCGTTCTGGAGTGCAGCGGGCTATGCCAAAATCACTAATTAAGACTTTTCGAAGTTGGGAAGGGACAGAAGAAAGCAAGCACTGTAAAATCTTGCTACCACCACTGTAAAATTGATTTATATACTTCTTTAATTTTCAGTGTATTTTGAAGAATTTTCATGAAGTAACCATACCCATGTAACATCTTATTGATAAATGAGGATTTATGTAACAGTAGAATAAGACTAGTTTAGCCTGCAAAGATTCCTGAGGTTGTATATTGTTGCTTGAAAGATCTCGATAGTAGAAAGTAAACCAACATAACTAAGGAAGAGGGTGTCCTGTTATTGATTTTAAAGCAGCAAATGGATTGAAGGACATAACTTCTTCATTCCTGGAGAAGGCTATCTAAACTTATTCGGTGAATAATCCAGGAACATAAAGAGAGGATCAACTCGTGATAGATGTATTCAAAATAAAAAGAGAAATCTTGTCACCCCCTAAAAGGGAGAAGAAAGAAGAAAAGCAAAAAACTTTGTGAAATGTAGAGGTACTCAAGAACTTTTCAAGTTTAATTCTTGAAATTGTTTCACTGTTTGAGAAATTTCATCGTGAGAGAAGTAAGTGTCTTAAAGGCAATAACTAGCATTTATCCTTCTGAGATTTCCCTGTCCTTCACCATCTGCTACATCGCCTTCAAAAAAAAACCTTTCACAATAGTTCTAAAGAAGTGACATATATCAGATTGAGGGAGTTGTATCTTTCTTTTGTTTTCTTTTAATAGTTCTAAAGAAGTGGCATATATCGTATTTTATATCTTAACTACACTCTTACATTTGAAAAGGACAAAGCATGCCTTTTTGCTTGACTATGTCAACTAAGGAAAGAAATCGAGGTTAGCTACATTGCAAGCAAATAGTAAAAATGAATTTAGGTGTAAAGATTCTATTTTTGTTCTTGTCCTAATAAGCTTATCCTCGCTCCATCCTGAAAATTGGTATTGCTTTGATTAATCTGGTGGCTTCCTCTATATCATATACTAAAGACAAGGGTTTTCAAATAATTTGATTTGTTTAGTGTCAATAGAGTTACATTACCTAAAACAAAATTTAAAAATAAGAAACATGACTATTCAGCCTGCACCAGAAATTGACAATTATAAAAGGACAGCCATGCACTAAGATCCCGCTAAGTGCGAGGTCAAGGTATGTTGTATGCCGCCTTATCCTATATTTATGAAAGAAATTGTTTCTACAACTCAGCCAAAAAAGAATCTATATGATACTAATCTCTAGATAAAGGTATCTTCACTTTTCAAAGTCACCACCAGTCAACTCAATGATGAGACTCTTCATCTCACTTTATATGATACTTTTCACATTCCAAATGTCAATTTAAGTAATTTTTTAAGTTAAATCAGATTAGATCAACTCAAAAGGTGCACATGTATGAGGTAACAATTCAAATGCCTAAAATTTAATAAAAACAGTAATACTATCAAATAACAAACAATTGAGTGCAGGAGATCGAGAAACACATACAACATCGCGGCGAGAAATTCCTAGGTGGGTAAGAGCAGAAGCAAGTCGGAGACACCTTTCACGGGTTTCTCTCCAAGTATATTTGACATTTCCGTGAACAATAGACAACTTATCCCTATACACCTTTGCTGATCTTTCTAAGAAGCTTATTGGACTCAATGGCACGTAGTTTGCTGAGCATTTCACTGTGCCCTCCATTTGCAGGCCGGAAGATCGTCGCCGGAGTTTAGAGGAATTAGGAGAAATATTCTTCCAGTTAACAATTGACTCAAACTTTGTTCAAGATATATTTTGTTCCCATTTGCACAACTTGTTTGGTTTATAAGTAGTATATAACTCTCTAATCATTTGAAATAATAATTTTGAAATAAAAAAAAGTTGAAATTAACTTTATTCTATATTTAATTTAAAATATTAATTAATTTTAAAATTATTTTATCTCACTTTCAATTTCATATATAAAAAAAATGAGAGATAATAATTTCGTGAGATTTTCTTGCCACCAGCCAAATGACTCGGTATTCTTTTTCCAAAACCATAATACTATATTAATATATATTTATTAATTTGGTTCAATTGTTAATCAATCATATACAAAAATAAAATTAAAAGACAAGTGGGGAATAGAAAAACAAATTAATTAACAAATAAAGAATAACCAAACAACTTAGTCACTCACTTATTTTTTTATTTTTTTTATTCAAATGATAGATATTATAATAATTTAAAATATAAAGGGTCTGTTGCATGCAACAGGAGCAGTGTATGTTTCGGTCGTGGTATGGCCATGATTAGAATCATTACAAACGTTGATTTTCCTTAAATACATTGTTACTAAAATGTTTGTCCATAGTGTGTTGTTCACAAACATTGGAGCAACTATAAAAAATGTTAGTCTTCCAAAAACTGTGCACTTCAGGCCCTACATGCTGAGTAGGTCAGCTACCCTATTCTGCTCCCTGAATGTGTGCACCAGCATAGCTGCTTCCAGTTTCCTTATCAATGACATGCATTCATAAATCAAATTGTGATGGAGGGGATAATCATGATGTAGTGAGTTAACATCCTCTAGTGAGTCCAAATTTATCACGACCCAACCCCGTAGACCATGACTCGTGCCTGAGTTGGACACCCACACGTACCCTTAGCCCAAACTAGCATTATAGCCACATAATTAAGATAGAGAAATCAACTGAAGTCACTAGATAGCACACCAAAAACAGATGTAGCGCACAAACGCCGCTATGATCGTCACGAAATACAAAGACCCAAAACATATACAGAACCCACAGCAAATATCTACAGACCCCTACAGAACGGTAGTTTAGTCATATAATGGGATAGGGCTCTGTCGTACCCCTGAGCAACGTATACATATACACAATAGAAAGAGTCAGTACCAAAATATAAGCTCCGGACAAGGGAGCACTGTCAATGACACGGCAGATGTCCTAAGTAGGCGGATCAGCAAATCGAACTTCTGTACCTGCGGGCATGTAACGCTGCCCCCGAAGACAGGGGGTCGGTACGAAAAATGTACCGAGTATGTAAAGCAGTAACTGTAATAAATAAAATCATAACCTGGCAACATATGTGGAAAATGAACGAAATGTCCAGAATATCAAAATATCTATCATAAACACAGATAATGCATACTGAAAAGCATATGCCGTATCCGGCCCCATTATGAGACTCGATGAACAAATCGTGATCGCCACCCCATTATTGGCGTCACCTCACAGCATAACTCCAGAATAAGGAATATCTCTATAACAAATCATATCACATCAGATGGTCATATCACATCATCTCATCAATATATATGTACATGGCACAACCTAACTCCACAAACCCATGTACCTGTAATACCTGCCCTCTCACGTCGGGACACGACGAAAAATACAGAGAAATACGCTTGATAACATATCCTGGCCCAGGCTCAGTGAAAGAATGATTACAGTATGCACGAGTAGAGTAGTGAGAAACTAGATGCAATTTAAAATGCAAAATATTTATAGGGACTCAATAACATAATTCTGATGACCAATCATATAAAAAAAATTGAACAATAATCATAGTACATGTCTTTCCGATGTCACGATAGTCTATGTCTAAATAATTTTTTGAAATCGTCTCCATGTTTCAAAATATATTATGGGACTTAATGGAATAATTAAAATAATAGTCGTCTAATATTTGGAAGAGTAGTAAAGAGTTTTCTTTAAATTCTACTTAACATAAGTCAAACAGAATAACAAAGAAAAATTCAGGAATAGTGGGGCTCATCTCGTTCAAATGAGGTAGCGTATACAAATTATGTGCGTTAAATTTTATAACGTTACTTATAATAATTTTAAGGTAGTCGGGTCCTATTTGTGCAAGTTCTAGAAGTTTAGACAATTTTTCCAAACTATTCATAAATATTTAATCCAATTCTATTGAATAGAAAAGGGACAAATTTAGGCGTCGATTTCGAAGTGTAGAGCCGTCCCCGAGAGTCGTATCCAGACCTATTACACCTAAGACATGCCAAGAGAAGAAAAGGTAAAACTTTACATACCTTATTGGCTTCTTACGCTTGTCCAAACTCAATTTCCGTTTTCTCCAAAATCTACAATTGGTCATATTTACCAATTACTATTTATAAGACTTTAAGAATTTAATTCTAACCAATACTTGTCTACAAAAATTTTGGCAGCATCTCCCCTAGATATACAACAATCCCGAGATTTCAACTCGGCTACAATGTCAACAGCTATGCCAACAACAACACCAATAACCTCAACAATCAATTTAAAATGCATCATAACATAAATTGATTTCTTTATCAAATAGTGCAACAATTTCCAATCTGACTTTGCACTTTCAAGTCAATATCCACATATTATGTTTATACATATCATTCTAAGACCATTCAAATATAGGCCAAGAAAATTCCAATTTAATCTATACAATACTTACCAATTTCATATTTCACCCAAAATCTCCATATATGTAACAAAGCTATTATAATACGCTTTCTTCTTTCAACTTCATAATCAACAACAACAATCCACACTTTAACAACTTTATTTCCATAATATTATAAAATCACACTAGAATGACATAATTCCCTACAATCCATTTCCAATACCAACTTAACTATTTAAGCTTCATTTATATTATAAGAATCACAACAACAACTAACCTACTACACAAACTTAATTCTTTCCATCTCATCACCTTACCCCATATTTCTAACTTCAATTAAATTCATTCAACTTCCATTTTCAATATAAAATCCACAATAACCACTACTAGAATAACTACTACTAGAATATTACAAGAAAAAATTAATAAATCTTGCCCAAATAAGAACATGTATACCCGGCACTATACTACCATGCAAACTTTCATATTTCCATAAAGTCTACCCATCTCTACACTCTACAATGTAAACAAACCTTCACAACATATTAAAATGGAATTAATCCTTACCTTTTCCTCACAACTCCTTCACTTGACCAAGGTGTCAAACTGATGAAACAAGCACCCTATCTTTCAAAATAACTATACCACGTTGTAGAGGGCCCTTGAATTGGTGGGAATACTAGAAGAAAATAATTTTTGGAACAACATTTCAAGGACCAAAATTTCCCTAGGCTTGGTGGATTTTCTTTTTTTTTCCTCTTTTTTCTTTTGTTCTTCTCCTTTCTCAAGTTGTCTTGAATGTTCTAAGAAATTTATGACTAAGTGTTCCTTTTATTTATTCATCACATGGATGAATTTTCATGGGCTTGGACCTTTTTTTTTTGGACCATGGGCCACTCCTTATGGTTGGGCCTCTCTTGTTTGTTTGTTTTTTAAAAAGTTCCTACCCCAATCACTTAGTCCATATATATATCTTGTAATTCATGAAACTAAGTTTTTGAAATTTCAATTTTTCCCTTAACCTTTTTTAGTATTTCCACATCCAAAATTTTCATAAGCAACTTATGTATCAAATAAGACCAAAACATAGCATTATCCTTCATTTGTTACAATTATCCCAAATATCCAAATGTACAAAATACGGGTTGTAACAAAATTTATATCAAATGGACTGAGGTTGTTAGAAATAGCCATGAGAAGTCCTTCTTTGAGGGCTCGAAGTTCAGCCAACAGGGGGGCTACATTGCTTCCTTACTGATGAAGCCAATGATCCAATCTCCCTTGTGATTTCTGATGATCCATCCCAGTCCTCCACACCCAGGGCTATTCTTGACAGCACCATCTATGTTGAGCTTATATCTATATCTATCAGGAGGTTTCCATTTGACAAGAATATTGTTGGTAGGCTTGGTGTGGGCTGGAGCTTTCTTAATGGTTAGGTGGTTCCCAGAGGCTTGGTTAAAAGCATTTTTGGTCTGGATTCCTTCCTTCTTATTGTTGAAAAGGTTATTGTTCCTTTGTATTCAGATAGTCCAAAGGCAGAAAGGAAGGATGTTACCCCAAGCAAGGAAAGAGTTAAAGGGTTTGTTATTAATAGTTTCCCAGTAATTGATCCAGTTAAAATGAGGAAGGTTAGGGATGCTAAGCTTGTGGTTAGAGGTGTTCATGGTAAGGAGACCTTTCCAGAAATTGGTGGCTTGAGGGCATCTGAAGAAGATATGGTCAATGTCTTCAATGGGATTGTCGCAGTAGTGACAGTAGGAGCTAACAATGATCCTTATTCTATTAAGGTAGGAGAAAGTTGGAAATATTTGGTGCTACATGAGCCACATAAAGGTCTTGATTTTGTTTGGGCATTCCAATTCCCAAATCCAATTGAAATTATGCTCAAGGGTGTTGGGAGGATGTCTCTGCAATTGGTTATTGATGAGGAAGTAGGCACTACTAGTAGAGAATTTTCCATTACTAGTTAAGTCCCAAACTAGCGTATCTTCATTGGGGCTATCATGAAGGAGATGAATGGCCTCAATACAAGCTTTAAGGTCATCAGGAAGTATGAAAGAGATTTCTTCAAAATTCCAATTTTCATTGCATACCATAGCACTAACTTTTAGGTTCTCTTCTCCAGATTAGAGAGGCATCTGGATAGTAGTCCTAGTGGTGTCATGGTGGGGTATCCACTTATGGGTGAAAAAGTTCATATTGGTACCTTTGTGGATAATCCGCCTATGCCCCATAGTACTGTCATTTCATCCTTTCATGACACACTTCTAGGTCCTAGAGATAGGCTTACTTTTTTAATTTATTATGTGTTTGGAATATTTGTTCAGCAGAATCCTACCTCACAGGCTGTTAGGATTTTTATAGGTTCTCCATGCTAGACTAGCATGAAGTGCCTTATTTTTTAGCACAATCTTTTGAAGATCTGATCTTCCATTTCCTTTGGTCTATTTAAGGTGTCCCAACTTAGAAGATGAAGTCTCTTTTTCTCATTATTGGTACCACAGACAAAGTTTCTTTGGATTTTGTCAATGGTTTTGCTGGTTTTGTTGGGTAGCTTGATATATTGCATAATATGGCTAGGATGGTGCTTATAGAGGCTTTTGCCAGCACAGTTCTTCCAGTCATATTTAGGAAATTAGTCTTCCAGCCAGCAAGTCTATTGTTCATGGAGTCAATAATGAATTGGAAATCATTATGGATATGCCTTTTATGGAAGATAGAGAATCCAAGGTACTTCCCAAAGGTATCATATTTTTGGATTTTCAGGATACTACTGCAGATGTTTGCATTCTTAGAAGTGCAGTTGACGGAGAAGATCACCTTGGATTTAGAGTAGTTGATGCTCTAACTTGAGTGTTTGCAGAATTCCTCCATTATAAGTAGTATGGTTCTGCAATTCAAAGGGTTGGTCCTAGCAAAAAGAGTAAGGTCATCTGCAAAAAAAGAGGTGAGAATGATTGGGGCCTCTATGAGAAATCTTGATGGGATACCAAGATTTGTTTTGAGCCTTTTTGTTGATGTCTCTTGAGAGCCTTTCCATGCAGATTATGAAGAGGTAAGGAAATATAAGGTCACCCTGTTTGATGTCCCTAGATGGCTAAAAAAAGTTGATTTTTTCACCATTCACAAGAATGAAGATGTAACTGGTGCTGACATAGGACATTATGAGTTTAGTGAGTTTTGCGGGAAAGTGGAAATAGAGAAGGGAGTCTCTAATGTAGAACCATTCCAATTTTTCAAAGGTTTTTTTCAGGTCTAGCTTGAGTATCATGTTGGCATTCTTGTCTTTCATTTTCCTGAAGTGAGAAATATACTCTTGGACAATGATTTCATTATCAACTGCCTTTCTATTGGAAAGAAAGCTACCTTGATTGGGGATAATGATGTCAAAGAGGATGGGTTTGATTCTGTTCACTATTATTTTAGTGATAATTTTGTAAGCAATGTTACAAAGCCCAATGGGTCTGTAGTTTTTGATACTAGAGGCATTAGGGAATTTAGGGATGAGACAAAGGAGGGTGGAATTAAGGTGGTGGGGCATGAAGCCAGATTCAAAGACTTCTTTGCAGAAGGTAGAGGTTTTGTTCCCAACTTCCTGCTAATGTTTTTGGTAAAAGAGTGGGTGGACACCATCAAGACCTAGTGCCTTTAGAGGACTGAAAGAGTTGATAGCTTGAGAGTCTCAGAGTCTCTTAGAGGAGCCTCTAGAGTATGGACATCAAGCTGTTGATAATGGAAATTCTGCTGAGGGTGGAGCTTGTGGATGGTAGAGTGGGTTTTTTTAATGGATAAAAGCTTGGCGAAGTAGGTGGTTATGTGCTGGGAGATGTCTTTCTGGTTAGTGAGGAGGTTTCTAGCCTCATTTTTGAGACTGTTGATTCTATTCCTCCTCCTTCTATTGACTGTAGAATAATGGAAGATGTTGGTGTTGGCATCACCTTCATTGAGCCAATTGATCCTGGATTTAGTTCTCCAAAATTCCTCCTCAAACTTGAGCAGGGCATCATAGTCATTGAAGAGTTGATTTTCTAATTGGAGGAGGAAATACTATAGTGGTTGGAATTGGATTTCTGGATGCCATTTAATCTAGCAAGAATACCTTTCACTTTAAGAAAAATGTTACCAAAAGTATTTTTATTCCAGGCTGTGGCATCTTTTTGAAAGGTATTAATAACATTGGAAAGTTTTTTAGAATTGTCAAAGCAATTTTTAATGAGGCCTTTGAAAGTAGGATGTCCACACCACATGAGCTCCATTCTGAAGGGCTTTCTGAGGTTAGAGGCTTGGGGGATTTCCAAATTAACTAGAAGGGGGCAATGATCAGATTTTCTTCTAGGGAAGTGTGTTACAGTGGATTGGGTCTATCTAAGGATCCACGAATTATTAGCAGCACACCTATCAAGTCTCTCAAGGATAAGGTTTTGTCTGTATTTATACCTCTTGTTGGTCCAAGTATATTTACAACCTTTGAACCCCAGGTCCACAAGCTTACAGTGGTTAATGCAACTTCTAAAGGCATTTGCCCTGTGGTTATTAATATTCCTACCCCTAATTTTTTTAGTACCCTTAAAGATTTCATTGAATTGTCCCTCAATAATCAAGTCCCCATCTATACTATCAGTAAAGTCCTTAAGTTCTTCCCGGAATAAAGTCCTAGTATAGTAGTTATTGCTAGCATAAATAACATACAAAACTAAGGTTTAGGATCGTTGGTTACCTAGATCATAACATGAATGGTCTAAGGGGTGATGGAGATGTCACTGAGCTTCAGAGTCTTTTTTTCCCATAGAATAACCATACCACCAGAGAGTCCTTCTGCAGTAGACTGGATGTAAGAGTCGTAGTTGAGGACTTCTATCAGTCTCTTGTGTTCAGTCATCATTGTTTCAAGGAGCACCAACATTATAGGATTGTGCATTTTCACCATTGCCTCACATTGACGCCTGAAGGTCGAGCTATTGGCTCCCCTAACATTCTATATTATGAGATTCATCATGGTCAGTTGAGGGGGAGGGTCTGTTAATGGCTTCTTCCCATTCTCTACTTGGGAAGGCTTCAGAGTGTCCAACACTTGGTTCAAGGCAAAGGCTAGATGGGTTTTCTCTTTTTCGTTCCTCAAGCTCAAGGAGCATTTCTTCCGTGCCTTTGGGAGGTACACCATGATTGTCTCACTAGACAGCTCGGAGAATTATTTCAGTAGACAATTTTCTAACACTACAGCTTGGGTGTTTTATTCCCCAAAGGATGTTAAGAGGAGTTCCAGCTTCTTGTTCTTTTCCTTATGACTTCTGCTACTAAGTTTCCCTCTTCTTGAGGTTCTTTGGATGGTGGTGGGGTTTGTTGTACCCATGGTATGAAGGATAGGTTCATAATTTCCTGGGAGGGTGGGGCTATAGGAAAGAACGGCATGGCTTGGAAGGATTGAGACATTAGGAGGTCATTTCTGATAGTGTCATCGGATCTTAGATTTCCAGAAGTTGTGCTTATTTCAGTGCGTGCATCCACACCAAATTCCCTATTTCCTCCATCGCATAGTCTAGTCCCTCCTTCGCTATATGGGTGAGGTAATCTGGGTCTTGGACTATCAAGATAATCGGCAGTTCCCCTATTTTTACCTGCAAGAAGATCAACCTTCCTTGTATGGCCATCTCCAGCCAGGAAGATGACATGTGGTCCGGTGGTGTTGGTTTGGAGATGAGGATGAATGGAGGAGTTGGTGGAGACGTCATTATCAGAGAAGGAAAAGAGCTTTTTAGGGGGAAGAGAAAGTTTGGAAATTGCTTCTTCAGTGGCCATAGAAGAAGGGTCACCGATATAGTTAATCGAGGTGACATTTGGGATCACTTCAATTGAATTATGGTGATGATTACTACGGAGTAGGGGTTTCGAGTGGTGGATTTTTATTTCATGGTTTTATTTTTAGAGGATTTTTTGGAACGGAGGAGGTGAGGTACCCCGTGGGTCCCATTTAATCCACCCTCTTCAATGTTCAACTTATAGTTGGAAGAAGAGGATTTATCTTGGGGAGTGGGTGGCAGAGTTGAGGAGTTTTTCAGATGCTCCTCGGAAGAAGTGGTATTTAAGGAGGTGGTTGGAAGAAGATGTGGGACATGACCGTTCAAATAAGCCCCACACGGTTTAGAAAAATTGTTAAAAATCTCTTTTCCTTTATTATTCAAAGTAATTTTCTAAGAGATATGATTTTTTTAATTTTTTTCTGGCAGGTAGAGAAAATTATTAGCATTGTGTTTAACAGGTATGGGGTACTTACTTGTCCTCATTGACACTTTTCTTACCTGGTGTGGTATTGGGTTATTCCTTTGGGCCTCCATTCCTGCTACTGGACTTGGGGGAGGGGGGTCTGCCTTGTTGGTCTTCCTCTTAGGAAAAGTGATAATGTGCCATTGGTCGTCCGACAGTGATGGGTATTGCGGGTTGGTTATCGGGAGTTTTTTTCTTGGGGGATTGAGTGTAATTTTTGAGAACATGCCTAATTTTTCCACATCCTGTACATAAGATTCCTTCTCCTTCATAGATAATTTTTTGGTTATGGGTTTCAATTGTTACCTCTTTTTAACCGCCTGGCCGATGGGAACTTGAATGCAAATTCTGGCGTATCTGCCTCTTAAGGTTGTTGAAGTGCATGTATCTATCTTCAAGACTCTTCCTAACTTTTTTTCGATTTTTTCTAGGATTTCTCCGTCATAGAACTCGGTAGGGAGTTGGGGAAGTCTTATCCAGATTGTTGTGTATGTTTCCATAGTTTCTTATGGGACAAAGTTGGACTACCATCTTCTCACTGATAGAAAATTTCCAACTACAAACCAAGGCCCATCATGGAAGGCTTTATTCATGTTTTCTCTTTTGGTAAACTTTGCAATAAATAATTCCCATCCTAAATCTATTATATTGAGAGGTTCAGTGGGTTGCCACATGTCGACGAGTTTTAATTTCAGATAGTTGTGAGTTAACTTTTTTCCAAACAATTTAACAATGACTGAGTTCCTCCAAGGATTGTATATTCTTTCTTTGTCTTTTTCAGATATAATAATTGGTCCTTGTGAGGAGTCGGAGTTATTGTTGGGGAGAAAGAGTTGAGGATCATAAGTGTGGTTTAAGGCTTTCTTTTTGTTTAAAAGAATTTCTTTGAAGGAGGTTTCTGCCAATGGATGATCTCCTTCCATGGAAATCTTTGTATCAGGTGATTCTGGTGGGCCAGGGAGTTTGGATAAGGGTATCGAAATGTTCAGGATGGAAGACATTGGACAGTTCTATAGAGAAAAAGCTCTAGGAGTTGAGTGTGTCTCACGGGCTCCTCAGTCACTCACTTATGATCCTACAAATCTTGAAGAAGTTTGATTTTTATTCAGCAACAAGAAATCAAAATTGATTGTTATTGCACTAACATGAGTTGTGGTACAATAATGAGACTGTTTCATCTCTAATCAAAGAATCAGATTCGAGCTCTGGATATGGAAAAAATCATGTTGGGAGCGTCACCACCAAATGGCCCTGCGGGGCTCCACGGACTCCGAACACAGGGTGGAAAACCAAAAAAGGGAATTTTTACATAAATGAACTATTTTAGATTAATAATTACCCTTTTTAGGTTACTTTTTTTTATTATAGTCTATAGCATATTTATCTTATTTAATAATTAAAATCACCCATTACTCTTTCTCTCTCTCTCTCTCTCTCTCTCTTCTTCTTCTCTTTTTCTAGCTATTTTTCTCTTTCTTTCTCACCTGTTTTGTCTCCCTTCTTCTCTTTTTCTTTTTTTTCCATTTTCTCTTTCTCTTTCTCTCTCTTTTAAAAATAATAATTAATCATCCTAATTTAAAACTAATTTAAATAGTATTGAAATATTTTAAATTCACACATAATACTTATAATACATTTGTATTAAAAATATTTTAATTACATATTCACCACATTTTAATTATAATATATTAAATTTAAAATCTATTATAATTTATTTTTTCTCTTATTAACGAAATATATTATTGTATTAAAAATATTTTAGTTATGTATTCACCATGTGTATTGAAATATATCTATAATATGTATAATATATTTGAATTCAAAATTTATTATAATTATCTTTTATATTATTTCTTTTATTGAATTAGAAATGCATTATATATGTATTTATATAAAAAATATTTAATTTAAAACATAGTAAAATTATCATTCCCATAATATTCAATTCAAAATTAAGTTTTAAATTAGAATAATTAATTATTATTTTTAAAAGATAGAGAAAGAGAAAGAGAAAGGAAAAAAAGACCAAAAAAGAAAAAAGAGAAGAAGGAGAAAGAGGATGAAAGAGAACGGAGAGAGAGGAAAAACGTAAAAAAAAAAGGAAAAAGGAGAGAGAGAGAGAAAGGAAGAAAGAGAAAGGAGAGAGGGGAAGAAAGAGAAAAAATATTTTTATTCTTTTTTTGCTATTTCGGGTAAGACAAGTACTGTTATTTTTTATAAAGGTAAAACATGTATTAAAGATCGTAATTAATGTTATATACTATATTATTTAAGTAATTGGCCAAAAAAAAAGAAATTGCTTGTTATTGCTTTTGTTGTTATAAAAGAAAAGTAGTTGATGTTCCACTTTCTTTGTGGGACCCGAGTACTGCTATTTTTGATAAAGGTAAAACATGTACTAAAAGTCGTAATTGATGTTATATACTATATTATTTAAGTAATTGGCCAAAAAAAAAGAAATTGATTGTTATTGATTTTATTGTTATTAAAGAAAAGTAGTTGATGTTCCACTTTCTTTATGGACCCGCTTAAAAGAATATTGTTGTCTGCCTTATCCTCTTAATTCATCAGGCTATAAATAGCCTCATTCAGTGTGTAATTCATACACACATTGATATATTCTCAACTCTCTTTTTCACTTACTGTCTCCCTTTCTTATTTTGCTAAGTTAGTTTATTTTATAACACGTTATCAGCACGAAGTCTCCTATAAGATATGTTTCGATGATATAATTATTTCTAATTTCAGATCCTAAACACAAGTATACATTTGAATATTTTCAGTTTTTAAGTTCACTAAATAATATAAGATGGTAATGGACTTTATTAATTAATAAAAATAAATTTTCTTATCAAAATATCGTATAAGTTATTCTTAATTTTCAATGGTTAAAATTTTATTGGTTTGATCAAATTTAAATATTTTTATGATAGTTTTTATTATGTCAAACTTGTCAAAATTGGAGTTTGTGGCACTTGATATTTCTGTCAAAAATTATTTGTAATAGGTACTTGATGCTGAAATTCACCTTACCGCTAAGGATCTTGGTGATGCTATAATCGAAGAAAATGAAGCATCAAGTCAGGATAAAGCAAAGGTTATGATTTTCCTTCGTCATCATTTGGTTGAAAGCTTGAAGGTTGAATACTTGACAGTGAAAGATCCACTTGAATTGTGAAAAGGTTTAAAAGGAATGTATGACCACATTAGGGCAACAGTATTGCCAAGGGCTCATTATGAGTGGATGCACTTACAGTTTCAAGATTTTAAAATTATAATTGAATATAATTCTGTTGTATTTAGAATAACTTTCCAATTGAAATTATGTGGGGAAACTATAAATGATGAGGACATGTTGGAAAAGACCCTAACTACTTTTCATGCCTCTAATATGATATTACAACAGCAATACCGTGAAAAAAGTTTTTAGAAATACTCTGAATTAATCTCATGCCTTCTGGTGGCTGAGCAACATAATGCTCTTTTAATAAAAAATTATGAAGCCCGTCCCATTGAAACTGTTCCGTTACTGGAAACAAATGTGGTAGAAGCACATGGCCAGTCTAAAAGAAGACAAAATAAAAATCGAGGCCACAATAATATGCGTGGATGTGGCAATGGCAGAAGACGATATAATAATCATCGTGGTGGTGATCAACATAAAAGGGAGAACAATATGAGTTCTCAAAGTAGTCCTTCAAAAAGTAACTGTCATAGTTGTGGTATGAAAAGCCACTGGAAAAATGAATGTCGAATACCTGAGTATTTTGCTAGACTTTATGAAAATTCCTTCAAAAGAAAGACAAATAAAGGTGATGCCTCTTCTTCTAATCCTCGAATAGAGCCACACTTGACATTTGAAAATAATGTTAAGGCAGGACCTTCGCAAGTATACAATGATAATATTGAAGCAAATTTGGCTTTGAAGGATGATGATTTTAATGACTTCAATGATATTACTCATTTGGAGGTTGAAGACTTCTTTAGGAATTGCAACTGATGTTTAATTTTATTGTATGATTTACAATATGTTGTCGTTTTTATGTACTCTTGATTATCATGTTTTTACTTTTATCTATTTAAAAAAGAAAAAAAAGAGGACTTATATTTTCTAGCAATATTATTACTTATTTTATCTCTTATAATGTATTTTTATTTTATGAATATAAATAAGTTTCTCAATCTTCAATTGAATCCAAGAGGAGTAATGAAGATATGTGTTTTTTGGATAATGCTACAATGCACACTATATTTAGAGAAAAGAAATATTTCTCTCATTTGGTTATGAAAGAGGTCAATGTTAATACAATATTCGGTAATACAAAAATAATTAAGGGCTCTGGAAGAGCAACCTTATCACTACATGGGAGAATAATATTGACTATTAATAATGCTTTGTATTATAGTAAGTCTCAAAGAAATTTATTAAGTTTCAAGATTATTCGCCAAAATGGCTATCATATTGAGACTGCTAATGAAGAAAAGGTTGAGTACCTTTATATTACTACAATAAAAGCAGGAAATAGATTTGTGCATGAAAAATTACCTACACTTTCTTCTGGGTTATACCACACAAGTATTGATGTGGTTGAATCACATGCCATGGTAAATAAAAGATTTATTAACCATAATAAATTTATCATTTGGCATGACCGGTTAGACAATCCCGATTATAATATGATTCGTAGAGTTATTGAGAATTCACATGGGCACACTTTGAAGAATGAGAAAATTCTTCAATCTAAGAAATTATTTTGTGTTGCTTGTTCCCAAGGAAAATTGATTATTAAACTATCAACAACTAAGGTTGAAATTGAATCCCCTACATTTCTAGACCATATACAGGGTGATATATGTGGGCCAATTCACCCTTCATGTGGTCCATTTAAATATAATATGGTCTTGATAGATGAATCTACAAGATGGTCGCATGTGTGATTATTATCAACTCGCAACATGACTTTTGCGAGATTGTTAGCTCAAATTATAAGGTTAAGAGCACAATTCTCAGATTATGCAATAAAGATAATTCGTTTTGATAATGCTGGTGAATATACATCTCAATCCTTTAATGATTATTGTATGTCGGTTGGAATAAAAGTTGAGCATCCGATCGCTCATTCATACTCAAAATGATCTAGCAGAATCATTGATTAAACACCTTCAATTGATAGCTAGACAATTGCTAATGAGGACAAAATTTTCTCCTTTGGTATGAGGGCATGCTATTTTGCATGCAGCAACACTTGTGCGCATAAGGCCAACAAATTTTCATGAATTTTTCCCATTACAGTTGGCTTTTGGAAGGGAGCCAAATATACCCATCTTAGAATTTTTAAATGTACGGTATATGTCTCAATTGCTCCACCGCACCGCACAAAGATGGGTCCCCAAAGAAGGTTGAGAATATATGTTGGGTATGAATCTCCTTCTATTATAAAATATTTGGAATCTATGACTGAAAATTTATTTACGGCAAGATTCGTTAATTGTCATTTTGATGAATCAGTATACCCAACATTAGGGGGAGAACATAAGCAATTGGAAAATGCGATAGATTGGAATTCATTTTCACTATCTCATTTAGATCCTCGAACAAATCAATATGAGCAAGAAGTTCAAAAGTTGATTTATTTGCAGAATATTGCAAATCAACTGCCAGATGCATTTACTAACCTTCCACGGGTTACTGAATCGCATATCCCAACTGCTAATGCTTAAGTTCAAATTGATGTCCTGATAGGACAACTTGTTCAGGCAAATGAGTCTAGGTCATACTTAAAACGTGGAAGACCAATTGATTTCAAGGATAAAAATCCTCGAAAAAGAAAAAGAATAAATGATCAAGATGATTATAATTTGGAGGCAATTGCTCAAGAAGAGCCTAGGGACATAACAAATGGTGATACGACAGAGGAGGTTCAAGTACCTAAAAATAATAAGAATGAAGAAATCTCAATAAGTTATGTGTCGACAGAAAAAAGGTGAAACCGAAATGATATCGTGGTCGATAATATTTTTGCTTATAATATTGTCATTGAAATAATGCAACAAGGTGAGGATCTTGCATTAAAATCTATCGACAAAAGTAGACAGAGAAATGATTGGCCAAAATAGAAGAATGTAATTCAAGCAGAGTTAATTTCACTTGAAAAATGTGAAATTTTTGGATCAATAATCCGAATACCTGAAGGTGTCAAGCCAGTAGGGTACAAATGGGTTTTTGTGCGTAAACGAAATGAAAAAGTGAAGTTGTAAGATATAAAGCACGACTTGTAACCCAAGATTTTTCGTAAAGGTCTGGCATTGATTATATGGAAACATATTCCCCTGTGGTGGATGCAATTACCTTCAGGTATCTAATGAATTTGACAAGTTATGAAAAACTTGAAATGCACCTAATGGACGTGGTCACTACCTATTTATATGACTTATTGGATCACGACATTATTATGAAAATTTCCAAAGGATTCAAAGTACCTGAAGCATACAAGGATTCTCGAGAAACTTGTTCAATAAAGCTTCAGAAATCCTTATATAGGTTGAAACAATCAGGGTGCATGTGGTACAATCATCATAACGAATATTTGCTACAAAAAGAGTCTAGAAATGATCCAATTTGCCCTTGTGTCTTTATGATGAGATCTGAATCTAAATTTGTCATAATAGCAGTATATGTTGATAATTTGAATATTATTGGAACTCCGGAAGAACTTTCAAAGGCAGTAAAAGTTCTGAAAAAAGAGTTTGAAATGAAAGACCTTGGAAAGACAAAATTTTGTCTTGGTCTACAAATTGAATATTTTGCAAATGAGATATTTCTCCATCAGTCAACATATATTGAAAATATTTTAAAGATGTTTTATATGGATAAAGCACATCTATTGAGTACCCCAATGGTTGTGAGATCTCTTAATATTAATAAAGAACCGTTTCGACCTCACAAAAATAATGAAGAGTTTATTGGTGCTGAAATACCATATCTTAGTGCAATTGGTGCAATAATGTATCTTACCAACAATTCTAGATCAAATATATCTTTCTCTGTAAGCTTGTTAGCAAGATTTAGTTCTTCTCCAACACGAAAACACTAGAATGAAATTAAGCATATATGCAGATACCTCTGAGGGGCCATTGATATGAGATTGTCTTACTCAAATGAATCCACGTCACAATTGATTGGTTACGCAGATGCGGGATATTTATCTGATTCCTATAAAGATCGATCGCAGACAAGCTATTTATTTACATGTGGTGGTACAACTATATCATGATGTTCAACAAAGCAAACTATGGTTGCTACTTCCTCAAATCATGCAGAGATAATAGTCATTCATAAAGCAAGTTGAGAATGCGTTTAATTAAGATTAATAACTCAACACATTCAAAAAACATGTGACATTTCTTTGAAAAGAGACGTTCCAACAATATTGTATAAAGACAATGCTGCATGTATAGTTCAACTGAAGGGATGATACATCAAAAGAGACAGAACAAAACATATTTCACTAAAATTCTTTTTTACTCATGATCTTCAAAAAAAGGGTGAAATAGATGTCCAACAAGTTCGTTCAAGTGACAATTTAGCTGATATATTTACCAAGGCATTGCTGACTTCAACCTTTGAAAAAATAAAATACAAAATTGGAATACGTCGTCTTCGAGATATTAAGTGATGTTCTCTTCGGGGGAAGTAAAATACGCGCTGTATTCTTTTTTTCTTAACCAATGTTTTGTCCCACTGGGTTTTCCTAGTAAGGTTTTTAATGAGGTAGTATTCAAGGCGTATTACCAGATGTGTATACTCTTTTTTCTTTACTAGGTTTTTTTTCACTGGGTTTTCCTAGTAAGGTTTTAACGAGGCACAATATCTATGGGTGTTCAGAATAACTATGTATATTATTTCTTGTAAAAAATTTAATAAGGCACATTACACGTGGACATTCAAGAGGGAGTGTTATTTAAAAAAAATAGTGAATGTTCCACTTTCTTTGTGGGATCCGCTTAAAAAAATATTGCTCTCCCTTATTCTCTTAATTCATAAGGCTATAAATATCACGACCCAAAAACTGAGGTCATGATGGCACACATCTCAAAACCCAATCTGATGTGTAACCCTAAAAATAAAACTCATACAAGACTCCCAAAGGGGAAAGTGATGCCACGATTTAAATAAAATGAAGAAAAAAAAACAATGAAGAAATTATCCCAAAACCTGGTGTCATAAGTATAAAGAGCATCTAATACAAGATTTGAATCTGAAGATACAACATAAGTCTCTGAATGATACAAAAGACTGAAAAATAAAGATAGACTAGTGACGATCCGAATTCCGGGACCTCACCACTAATCTGAGAATACACAATCCGCTAGAATATTAACTGCCACGTGGGGTACCCCGACTAGTATCTGCATCAAAAAGGGACACAGAAGTAGGGGTGAGTACAATTCACATGTACTCAGTAGGTTTTAGTTGACTGAGTATAAGGAATTAATCAAACCTATGAAATAAACTAAGGAACACATCCACCTGCATACAGAAAAGTCCCACTCCGGCATCGGTGCCGCCAATTTATATATATATTGACGCGAGTAAAGTAAACCCATAATAACAGCTCATAATCACAATTAACCAGATAATTCAAGCAGCACAAATATCAATGCAATGCAATGCAATATGATGATGCAATGATGTGGTGGTACGGTGGAATCAAGACTGTCGCACAGACTGTCGTATACACCTGCTGAGCTGTGCTACCAAGCAAGGCACATGGGGGTCTTGCAGACCATATAACTCAATCACAATATCTCATTATCCTTGCCACCTCCTCATGGTTAAGGGATCACAATGCATCCACTACCCTGCCAGAAAACTGCCTCGGTCAGGGACTCAAGATACAAAGGTTAGGATCACAATGCATCCACTACCCTGCCGGAAAACTGCCTCGGTCAGGGACTCAAGATACAAAGATTGGGATCACAATGCATCCACTACCCTGCCGGAAAACTGCCTCGGTCAGGGACTCAAGATACAAAGGTTGGGATCACAATGCATCCACTACCCTGCCGGAAAACTGCCTCGGTCAGGGACTCATGATACAAAGGTTGGGATCACAATGCATCCACTACCCTGCCGTAAAACTGTCTCGGTCAGGGACTCAAGATACAAAGGTTGGGATCACAATGCATCCACTACCCTGCCGGAAAACTGCCTCGGTCA
Organism: Solanum dulcamara; assembly: GCF_947179165.1. Lineage (NCBI taxonomy): Eukaryota > Viridiplantae > Streptophyta > Magnoliopsida > Solanales > Solanaceae > Solanum > Solanum dulcamara. Next base: position 71,193,351 of record NC_077241.1, on the reverse strand, counting down.
GGGACTCAAGATACAAAGGTTTAAAGGTGTTTCATTTTCTTTCTCAAAAGGAATTTCCATATTTCTCAACTTCCCATGTTTCATGATATGATGAATGAGGATGAATGCATCAAAACACATATGCATGGAAGTAATAATCAACTCACATGTGGTATAAGGTTCAAAGTTTTCAAAACTTAACCTACACATGATATTCACCCTCAATAAATAGTAACGGGAAGAACACACTTTCATTTAAATATTCACCCCTTTCTCAACAATATTTCAATACTCAAGTATGCTCAAAACCCAACTCAATCTCTCAGGCGACATCACAAGTCAAATAATATACTCAAGCCTCTCTCTTAGGCAAATCATAATTCACATGCTCTCAAAGCAAATAAGATAACAAATAAGGCCCCCACACGGGCTATGTAATACAAATAAACCCCGTCACGGCAACACATTAATAAATAAGCCTCCACACAGACATCACAATATATATAACATTCTCAACTCATACTACAACCCCATCCCAAAGTCTATAACATATGAATGACTAATTACCCCATCTCAATCTCAAAGAAAGATAGTCAAACCTACCTCAATTGTCGAACCCGCACTCGAATACCTCCACTGGACAAGCAACTCTCGAATTCAGCGCCCGGAATGACAACCCACTATCAACAATGAAACATACACGTCACAAGGAGTCCAATGACACCCATATTGATAGGTTTCGGAACCGGGGGTAAAATAGTCCAAACATTAACTATTTTCGAAAAGGGTCAAATCTGGAAATTTATTGAACAATCCCATTCTATTGGTAATAAGGAACTCATGGTTGAAAAACCCATAAAAATAAAGCTCAAAACGAGTTGAAAATCATAATTTTCCTTAAATTCGGATTAGGGAAGAAACAAGGATTTTTGGGGTTTGAAACTAAAATTTAAGAGTTAAAATCGTCAAAAACTTAATGAAAAAGGAAGGTTTTAGGTCAAAAATCACTTACCCAACACTTTGCCTCGAAAATCTCTTCTCAAATTACCTCAAGGAGTTCAAGAACTCAAACAAATGATGAAAACTATTGAAATGGGAAGAAAGGGGCATTTTCTGCCCAAAAAGTTACTGTTCATGCGTGTTACTGTTCACGCATATTACTGTTCATGTATTTTTGTACAAATTTTTGAAAATCACCCTCAAAATCATTACAATAAATTATTTATTAAAAAATAATATATTATGTTTAATTGTTCAATTTGAATCTTCTATCCCTTCCCCAGTCGTCCAGCCTCATTTTCAAATCTCACAAGAAAATGGAAGGCACAGTGAAATGTTCGGCAAACTTTGTGCCATTAAGTCCCATAAGCTTCATCGAAAGATCAGCAAAGGTGTATAGTGATAAGATCTCTATTGTTCATGGAAATGTCAAGTTTACTTGGAGACAGACCCGTGATCGGTGTCTCCGACTTGCTTCCGCTCTTACCCACCTCGGAATTTCTCGTGGTGATGTGGTATGTCTTTCTCGATCTCCTCTCCTGGTTAATTTTCTTATTTGGTAACTGTACATCTACTTAGGCGTCATCCGTTTGCACTCAATGGAATGTGTTGTTGTTAGAGTCTTGCATCGGGTGTGAACGGGGGACTTGGTCTTCTTCTATCGTCTTGGGCAATACTCCAGTTGAGTTAGGCACAAGATTCATTTCTTATCAGATTCAGACTCATGAGTTGTTATCGGAGTCAGATTCATCCTAATTGATTATTTACCTGATGTTGAATCCTTCTTATTACATTGTCCACGATAATTCAACAGATGTTTGGTCGTGGGCGTGCAGAATTTTAGACTCACACATTAGTAGTGGACGGAGCACCTGATCTTATTATGTGGTTTTCAACTATCATCATCTCATGATTTGGTTTTTGGGTTGTGCCCACGGTTCAGTTTAGGTGTGAGTTGTGTTTATTAGATAAAGAAGACTCTAATCAATTTAATAATTCAGATGTTTAGTCCTCCGCATGCAAGATGTTAGAGTCCTACATCGCAATTGATCTTATTATATGCTTTTCAGTGATTCTCACCTCACCAGTTAGCTTTTGGAGTTGAATTATGCGCACAATTCATTTTAGGTGTGAGTTGTGTTTATTAGATAAAGAAGACTATTAATTCTAATCAATTACATAATTCAGCTGTTTAGTCCTGGGCGTGGAAGATGTTAGAGTCTCACATCTGTACTGGATGTAGCACTTGATCTTATTATATGGTTTTCAGCGATCATCATCTCATGAGTGCTTTTGCGGGTTGAGTTATGCCTACGATTCATTTTAGGTGGGAGCTCTGTTTGTTAGATGAAGTGTCTCATCAATTAAGTCGAGTGTTGGTGACTTTGAAAAGTGAAAGATAAGTTCATCTAGAGATTAGTACTGTAAAGTCCTTTTTTTGGGTGGATAATTAGGTGAAAACAGGTTTTCTTGATTTAGAGTATTATTTTTGTTATTTTCTGGTGCAGGCTGAATCAACACGTTGTTTTTATTTTATTTCATGTAATGTAAGTTTATCTTTGACTCGAAACTAATCAATAAATATTGAGCATTGCCCTCTTAGTATATGATATAGAGGAAGCCACCTGATTAATCAAAACAACACCAATTCTGTAAAAGGGCATGAGTTAGGTATCAGTGACAAGTCCATATAAGACATTTGCCGCCTCCACCACTTAATTAGTTGATCTTGTTTGTTTTATATGGATGCTTAACATTAGTTAATTTTTCTTGTATTTTTACCAGGAGGAAAATGAGTGCTCGTTCATAGTGGTGCTGCTCTAATTTTTTTTCTAAATTTCTGAGCAGGTTTCTGCCTTGGCTCCAAATATTCCTGCAATGTATGAGCTACACTTTGGAGTACCAATGGCTGGGGCAGTTCTGTGTGCACTTAATACACGTCATGATTCAGCAATGGTTTCTGTGTTACTTAAACATTCAGAGGCCAAAATCATATTTGTAGATTACCAGTTGCTCGATGTTGCTAAGGGTGCATTAGAAATTCTGTCCAAGGCAAGTGACAAGTTGCCCCATCTAATTCTGATATCTGACAGAGAGAGGCAGTTATCCAGTCAGAATAATAGCAGGAGCTTGGCTTCAGAGTATCTGGAGTACGAGTCCTTTCTAGCTAACGGAGAACCTAATTTTGAGATAGTATGGCCAAATAATGAATGGGATGCTATTGCGCTCAATTATACATCAGGAACAACATCAAGACCTAAAGGGGTCATTTATAGTCACAGAGGGGCGTATCTTAATTCGCTGGCTTCAGTTCTTCTTGCTGAAATGGCTTCAATGCCGGTCTATTTATGGACTCTTCCCATGTTTCATTGCAACGGATGGTGTCTTACTTGGGCTATGGCAGCACAGGGTGGCACGAACATTTGCCTGAGAAATGTCACTGCAGAAGGGATTTTCAACAGCATAGTTGAGCATCAAGTGACTTACTTAGCTGGAGCACCTACGGTTTTGAACACTATAATAAATGCATCACCAAGTGTCCAAAGACCACTTCCGAGGACCGTAAACGTGCTCACAGCTGCTGCACCTCCTCCTCCTCAAGTACTACTTAAGATGATGGAGCTTGGTTTCAATGTAACTCACGGATATGGCCTAACGGAAACCTATGGTCCAGCAAGTGTTTGCTCTTGGAAACCAGAGTGGAACTCTCTGTCACCTGATGAGCAGGCTAAGATTCAAGCTCGTCAAGGAGTGAACCATCTTGTATTGGAGGAAGTAGATGTAAAGGATCCTGAATCAATGAAGAGTGTACCCCCAGATGCAAAAACAATGGGTGAGGTGATGATTAGAGGAAACACTGTAATGAATGGTTACTTAAAGGATGTCAATGCAACAAAAGATGCTTTTAAAGGGGGCTGGTTTCGAAGCGGGGACTTAGCAGTGAAGCATCCTGATGGTTACATAGAGTTAAAGGATCGTTTGAAGGATATCATTATATCTGGTGGAGAAAACATTAGTACAATCGAAGTGGAGTCTGTAATCTTTAGCCATCCAGCTGTTCTTGAAGCGGCTGTTGTAGGAAGACCAGATGATCACTGGGGTGAGACACCTTGTGCATTTGTTAAACTGAAGGATGGATACAATGCCAGTGCCAATGAGATTATCAAACATTGCCGTGATCGTTTGCCACGTTACATGACTCCTAAGACAGTAATTTTCGATGATTTGCCAAAAACCTCAACAGGGAAGACACAAAAATTTGTTCTGAGACAGAGAGCCAAAGCTATGGGAAGTGTTTCAAAAATTAGCAAACTATAACTCTAGGGTAGAATGGAGCTTGCTCAGTGAAACACACTTTCCGTATTTTGAATAACCCTCTCTTCATCCAAATAGACTAGAAAATGCTAGATTACAAATCCCACTTTAACCCAATCTTGCAAGTTGCAATCAATGTCCTATCACATGAGACATATTTTGTAATTTGGGTATGTCAAGGTGCTATCGGAAACAACCTCTCTACCTTCATAAGGTGGTGATAGGTCTGCGTACACACCATCCTCTTCAAACCCCACTTAGGAAATTACGATGGATATGTTGTTGTTGTTGGTTATCAAACAGTGTCAGTATCCACTTTGTGTGTTGTGTCAAATATGCATGAATATGTGTTATTGAATAGAATGGTCATTTATACTCAAAACTTTGTACATGATATTATATGGTGAAAAGGTATTTACACTAAACTAATAGGTGCATACACTGCATAGCATCTATTTGTATAATTAAAGATTTATGATTACTTCATTAAATCGTCAAACCAATAATTACATAATTAATAGGAGTATAATCCTCTATTCATCCAAAAACTTGCTATCATGGTTAGTGTGCTAATAAATAAAATAGTGATAAAATATACATTTTTAAAGAAATATTTAACTGAACATTTTAATGATTTTAAAACTTATCTATACGAAATCAGAATGATTCAAGGTTATGTTGTGAAAGTTTTAAAAAACACTTAATATATAAGCTAGCATTGTTTCATATTTAAACCTCCATTTCTTGGAACTTGTTATAACATACATGATAGATGTATATATATTTTGCCTTCTTGAAATGTAATTTGTTTATACAATTTATTGAATAAAAGAAATTAAATTCTCCATTTTTATTATTATTAAAATGATTGAAATGTTTTTATTATTTATATAAAAACTAGAAATTTAAAAGAATTTTTGTACAGAAAAGGGTAGGGGTGTGTTATCATTTCCAATCGGATGATCCATTAATCCAACTAGTAGAGGATTATAAATGGATAGATTTTTTTGATTTCCATTGGAGATTAGGAATAGATGGCGGGTTGATTCGGATTTTTCAAATATCAAATCAAACTATTTGTGTTGGGTTTTCAAATCTATAAATCAAACTAAACTAATTAAACTCGGGTTTTTCAATTTCGAATTTTTCGGGTTTCTTAGATTTTCGGATTTTTCGGTAAAGTATTCATACCAGCATATAATTAGCTTATGTTTCAAATATTTCTTTAATTCTATCAAAATACAACTATTTAAGATGTTTCTGAAGAAAATAACACAAAATATGAGATGAATGATGACACTAAAATATTCAACAAAAAATAATAATGAAATCGCATAAAATAACTATTGCAAATTAATATGTCATAATGAAAATGATAATAATTTAAAAGTACTAAATCATGCTAAAATATGTCTGATAAGCATTAATTACATGACCAAACATTAAAGAAAAATTGAAATTTGATCATATATTATAATTGCCTAAACCAATATAAACTAACAAATATTCAATATTATTGTCATTCTTAGTGTTGAATGATTTTTTTTGTTAGCATTATTATTGCTTTAGTTTTGATTTGAGCTTTATTAGAGTAAGTTATATCTATGGACTATAACCTTCATGGTACCATTCAAAATTCTAAGTTTCAAACTTGAAATAATATTTTAAAAGATAAAAATTAGGAAAAAGTATAAGAAATATTCAAAATTATATCAAAGTAAATACTTTCATGTATAAAATAAATTTTTAAAAATTATATATAATATATATAATGTCGGATTGATTTGATCTCGGAATAACTTTTTTTAATTTAAACCAAATTAATCCAAATATAATCAAATTTTTTCTTCCAATATCAAACCAAACCATTAATCGATTTTTTTTTATTATTATTTTGCACACTCTTTTCTAGGGACCACTGGTATGAAATGGAAGGAAGCGAGGAAATTATTTTAGAAAAATTATAAAGGATAAAACAATAAATATCTTAATGAAACTAAATTAATTTGTTTTAAATTTATATTACATATTTTAAGATTTGATGAGACTTTTTAATATTTAAGGTATAAAAAAGTTTCCCATTCTCTTCGTAAAACCTAACAAACATATATTTTTTAAGTATTCGTCGAAGACTAAGAATATTAATTTTTAACAAATTTAAAATATCAAAATTATTTAGTGCATATTATAGAGACTATTTTAAACCTATACTCAAAAATGAACCCAAATTATTGAGTGCACTTAGTAAATCGCTTCTAACAAATGCGTTTTATCAATCAACTTCTCTAAGTTTTGCTGCTAATGAACTCTCTCATCCTTTTGGATAATACTTTTTCTTTCTTCCCACTTTTCCACCCCTTAATTTATTAGTCTTTAACTCCTTCTAAACGAAAGACAAGAAATTTGATGTTTTTTTTATGATAATGATATTCGGGCTAGTTTTCGTGCATTACGATTAATTTTATGAGATATTTGTCATCTCCCACCAGTTATTGCTATCACTTATCAGATAATTCTGTCTATCAAACGTCGTACTAATTTTATACATGAATAACTTATTTTACTTAATCATAATTAAATTATATATACTGTCACTTCATTAAATCATCAAAACAAATAAATACATAATACTAGGAATATAATCTCTATTCATTCCAAAACTAGCTAAGAAAAATAACATTAAATAGGTTTCCGTGTTTTATTGAAAAATTTGAAAAAAATAGTTTTTGTTTTCAAAATGAAAAACGATACTTGAAAATTGGAGTTGTTGGAATGAAAATACCTTTTTGTTGTTTTTCAAATTCTTTAAAATTTCGAAATTCCAGTTGAATTTCAGAATTTTGGCCAAATATATTTTTTGAAGTCCAACTCCATGAAAAAAATAAAAAAAATTCATGACCAAACGCCTCCAAAGAGCCATCAACTAATTACGAAAATGACCCAAATATGTCAAAAGTTTTACCTGTCATTATTTTCTTCTGCTACAACTATTTTACTACATCTGTATAATTATCTTTCTCTATTCATTTAATTACTTAAGCCTATAATACATAAGTCAACCTAGAGCCCGTTTGGATTAGCTTTAAGTTGGTCAAAATCAACTTAAAACCCCTTTTTAGCTTTTGGACGTGTTTGTCTAATGCTAACTTTAAGCCATGAAGTTCTTAAAGTCGGTCAAAAATGAAAAGTTAGGATTCCTAACCCTTTTTTTTTCTAAGTGCTTAAAGTCATTTTCTTTAACCATGGAAATTATTTTTATATTTCTTATATTTTAACTAAATTCCCAAACTACCATTTTTATTCTTTTAACCCTAAAATTCACATCATTTTCCTCATTTAAGCACTTTTATCCAAACACTGAACTGCTTATTTATAAAAATAACTTTCAGCACTTCAAAATTTTAAAAACACTTCATACATAAAAATTACTTTTTTTAAGCCAATCCAAACGGGTTCCTAATCTCATTTATTGTTGTCCTACTTATTAGACAATAGGCAAAGTATTTCAAATTTAACTACTAAGTAGCTGAAATAGGTTACTTTTATCATTTTGAGCTTAGCACTTATTCTCTTTTAATTCTATTTTACACCTCACATAGGTTTTTAACAATATATATGTTATTTTTTGCACAACATGCACTCATATTAAATAAACTTGAAATCTCTTACTATTAATTTTAGGTCACCAATTTTATTTAGTAACTTATTACGTTTGGAGATGTGGGAGGCAGGGGCGGAGCCATATTGCCGAATCCCTTTCAGCGAGAAATTATACTATTTATATATGGTTAAAATAATTTTTATGTATAGTTAGTAAATGTCAAACCCCCTTCGACTAGTCCGTATATCTACTTTTTCATATTTTGAATCCTCTTATTGAAAATTTTGACTCCGCCACTAACAAAAAATGGAAAATGGGGTTGTGACTTGTTAGATGAGTTAGGTTCCTTTCACTATCATAATTCATAAATATGCATATGCTCAAAAGTAAAAGTAAGTAGTTATTATATCAACAACTTCTGAAGACCAAAATACACAATGCATAGGGTTTCAGAATTTTTTGTAAAATTAGATATTTTATATATATATATATATATATATATATTTATTTATTTATACTTATTATATTTAAATTTGATACATTCATTAAGAAAATAATAATTGACATAACTATTTTATCACGCTACCCTATTAATTGATATTTATAAGTATTAGGTATTGAAAACTGATTTGGGCAATAAGTAATTAATGTCTAGGGTAAAATATGATTTCTTTTTTTGTCTTTTCTTAATATGTGAAAATGACAAGTAAAAACGAAATTTTATTTTTGAAATAGTGAATAAATAAAAGTGAACGGAGTATTTTCTAAAATGGGTATAAAGTCATCTGCCGGCACATATGCAAGACTATATGAATATGTCGCATATTTTCCACCATTCATTATTAACTTTGACTAATTTCTTTTGTCGGTCACATATATATACATCACGCATGTTGTTACTGCATGGAAATTGATTGTAATTTAAGGGTACGTGTGGAGTACTTCAAACGTGTGAAAAAGAGGATTCAATATCTACTATTTATTTTTAAAAAATTATTGTAACTTTACGTATACGATATATATTTTTGTCCCCACTTGGCTTCACCCTTATACAAGGCAACCAATAAGCTACATCAAATTGAAGGATTGATCTGGAATTAAACTAATTTAAAGAAAAGACAATATTTAATTGTTGATTTATTAATTTTGAAGAAAGAAATTGAATCAAACCTAAAAAATGAGCTATGTAACAACTAACAATTGAATTTTAGACAAGAGACAAGATAACATATAGTATATAGAATTATTGAAAAACTTAGCACCTTGGCAAATAAAACTCAAACATGAACCAAAAAAAAAGAATTTTGTTGCTTGAATAATGTGTAGAGTATTAATTTCTTTAGTGATAAGCAAGCATGCTTGCACGAAATTATATATATATATATATACAGTATGTAGCTTATTGTCAAAACAAAACTTGTTGTACTCAATAACTTGATGGGACCTGTAAATTAATTGCCTACCTTGGTCTACAATTCTCAACCACCTCAAAACTGGAATATGCTTTTTTTGTCATATATTTACTTGTTAGGATATGTTTCCCAATCTATGTTCTATCCTAAGTTTCTATTCACATAAAAAAAAAAAAAAAAATCTCTCATGGGAAATTGTATTCCTTCTCTAGACAAAGGAATCAAATCTTTGCCCATTGATACAATTTTCAAGCTTCCATCTCCATTGCCCAATTGGCCACCAGGTTTGAAATTTCACTTTCTTAATTAGCTACAAACTTTGTCGTTAAATTGCTAGTAACTAATGGAAATTTTTGACAATTTGTAGCTAATTCGTTGCTAAATAAGTATTGTTTAGCTAGAGAGTCTATCTGTCGCCAACTCATGTTTTTTTAGGTAGTGATTTAATTTAGGAGTCCACCTTTTTTAGTATATCTTTCTTTTGTGTTGCTCTTTTGTTTTATTTGTGATAAGTTTATTGAAATTTAAGCTTTAATGACAGGAACAGGGGATTTTGGAAGTGGATATGTTGATTTAGGAGGGCTAGAAGTTTGTCAAATTGTGACATTTAACAAAGTTTGGGCTATTGATAAAGGAGGACCAGACAATCTTGGAGTAACATTTTATGAGCCCTCACCAATTCCAGATGGATTTTCTATGTTTGGATGTTATTGCCAACCAAACAATAAACCCCTTTTTGGTTGGCTACTTGTAGGGAAAGACAATGTTGGTGAAATTCTAAAGAATCCAATTGATTACTCACTTGTTTGGAGTAGTGAGCCCTCAACATTCAAGAACAAAAATAGCATTAATCATGGCTATATTTGGCTACCAATTTCACCTGAGGGTTATAAAGCTTTAGGCCATGTTGTCACAACTTCACCTGAAAAACCAGCCTTAGACAAAGTCCAATGTGTTCGATCCGATCTAACGGATGAATTAGACGTTGAGAGTTGGATATGGAGTGAAGGTACAACAAGCAATACGAATGGTATCAACGTTCATAGCGTAAGACCTCGAGAAAGGGGCATAAAAGCACAAGGGGTTAGTGTAGGCACATTCTTAGCTAGGATCACAAGTGATAAAGTTGATGATTCTAACAACACATTATCCCTTGCTTGTTTAAAAAACAATAAGTTTAGTACCTTTTCTTCTATGCCTAACCTTAGCCAAATTCAAGCAATATTTGAACAATACTCTCCAATTATATACTTTCACCCCAAAGAAAAGTACCTTCCTTCCTCTGTCAATTGGTTTTTTGCTAATGGTGCTTTGTTATACCAAAAAGGTCAAGAATCAAATCCTAGTCCTATTAAACCAAATGGCTCAAATCTTCCACAAGATGGTCCAAATGATGGTGCTTATTGGATAGACTTGCCAATTGATGAAGAGGACAAAGAAAAAGTTATTAAAGGAGATTTGCTAAACTCGGAGGTTTATCTCCACATTAAGCCAATGTTAGGGGCAACTTTCACTGACATAGCTGTGTGGATTTTCCATCCATTCAATGGACCTGGAAAAGCCAAAGTTGGCCTAATTGATGTACCATTAGGTAAAATAGGCGAACACGTGGGTGATTGGGAACATGTAACACTTAGGATTAGCAATTTCAATGGTGTTTTGCACAAAGTTTACTTCTCAGAACATAGTGGAGGGACATGGCTTGATGCACCATCATTGGAATTTCAAAAGGGTAGTAACAAAGTTGTGGCCTATTCTTCACTAAATGGACATGCCATTTTCCCTAAACCAGGTTTAGTTTTACAAGGGGCTGGAGATATTGGGATAAGAAATGATACAGCTAAGAGTAACTTGGTTTTAGACTCTGGGAAGAATTATTCAATAGTTGCAGCTGAAAATCTTGAAATAATTGAGCCAGCATGGCTAAATTATACAAGAGAATGGGGACCAAAGTTAAGTTATACACTTGGGGATGAAGTTAAGAAAATTGAGAGCTCATTGAAAGGGAACTTGAAAGATGCATTTGAGAAATTGGTGAAAGTATTGCCAAATGAAGTTTACGGAGAAGAAGGGCCTACTGGTCCCAAGATGAAAGGTAATTGGAATGGGGATGAAGTGTGACTTGTCAAAAGAAATAGAATTGAGGCCTTCATGCAAGTGTGTTTTGTAATTTCAAAAATTTCCATGTGTAATTAATCTCTCCTTTTTTTTTTATTTGAACTCATAAGATTGACATTTGGGAAAGGAAAATTAAATAGATTATCATCTCTCCTTATATTTCCTCTAATTTTCCTTTCCCTACTTCCCAAACAAGGGATATGTAAGTATCTTAACATAACATCTAATCACCAGCAAATAGATTATTTGCTCACCAACCATTCAGACACCAAATGGCAAAAGAAGAAGAAACAGTTCTCAAAAAGGCATAAGAAACCTACCAAGTACTCAGAAACTGAACAAATTCTTTTAGCCAAAAGAAAATTGCATAAATAGGAAAAGAAAGACTAGATAAAGCAACAGCATAACCATTTTATTTGAATACTCCCATGAGCATCTGCTGCAAATATGAGATACTACCAAATACAATGAGCATCAAAGGTTGAATGTAAATAATATATCATATCAAAAGTAAAAACTCTTGGTTATGGATTTATAGCATGACTAATCTTAAACTGGTTAATAAAATAAAATTTTTGACATGGCAAATTGAATCCCCAAGTAAGATGCCTCTCAACAAAACCCATTATTCATTCTCTTTATAGATATTATTCATTTCAATCTGATATTCAAACTATACTTAGCATTACAACATCGACATCAAAACATAATGTGCTAATCATTCACGAAAGAATATTCCTGCAGTCCTAGGCAGATGAAATATAGAGCTAAACATTCAGAATGAGAGCCACGAAGCACCAACCCTATCCCGAGGAATTAGGCGCAGTTCAGATCCATGTTTGAGAAAGACATTACCTGAAAAATGACATTCAAGTTAAAAGAAATTCAAAACGGATAATCTAGGAAGATAAAATTCAGAACTCAGTGATAAGATATTTAATCAAGTCAGGCGTAAACGAAAAAAACTATCCCAGCCAACTGTGGCTAAAGAGAGAGAGATAAATCCACAATGAAAAAACACAAACAGTTTCTCCACGGAATATCTTTAGCATTCTCAAATGCTCCCAAAAAAAAAGATAAAGAGAGACTCACAATGAATTTATTCTTCCACTAACTAATGATTTATAGCATTTCTAGCACAAAAACTCTCACAGTTCCTTGAGCTCCATGCAACTACTCTTTCTCCAGTAATAGACAGTGAAATTCACAAAGACGGAAAAATAATAAAAAGGAAAAACTTGTATATAAATTTGCATGCTTTCTTATTTCATCCAAAAACATAATAATAATAATAATAATAATAATAATAATAATAATAATAATAATAATAATAATAATAATAATAATAATAATAAGGTAAGACTAAAGATAGACCAGTTTTTTCGTTAAATAAGATACTAATCCTTGGAAATTCCTTGGATCTTAATGCACTAAATTTTTATCAGACACGAGGAATATATATCTTAAAACTTCCATTCCAAATATTATTATCATCCACAAAACAAATAAACCATTATTTAGCAGGGAAAAAAAAGGAGGTAACTACAAAATATTCCTATAAAGTGTAACATTACCTGCACTTTGTTGAGGATTAATTCCCACACCATCTGCAACAAGACAAAAGAACAAAAAAAATATAATTAAAAAAGAAGAAGAGAAGGAAACAAGCAATAATAAGAAGCATATTGGTTTTACTCCCTTCTGGCATTGAAATTGAAGACTGAAGAATAACAGAACATTGGAAAGGACTCGAAGATACTACTCTTTTAGTACCAAATAGGAAATCCGCATTTACATTGCCAATTCCAAACATCACTTTTCTTAACAGGAAATATTTTAACACTGTCCTTTCTAACTTTAAATCCCAAAAAAATTACCCGCGAATTAAAGATTCACCGAGAACCAACTTTGATCTATCAGGAACTGATGAAAACTACATATCATTTTTATCCATAAGTACAAAAAAGGGTTTGACAAGAAGGATTACACCACATCAACTTAATTCAGAGTTCTCTTGAGTGTTGCCTGCCTTGACTAATTTGTTTGTCTAATTGCATATTCCATAGGAGGAACTTTTTTATGTAGTTAAATAACTATAACTAAGAGTAAGAGAACACCTAGAAGTGCAATGAAAATTTACCAAAAAATATCTGCCCACAGGACAAAAACCACCATTCATGACTCATGAGACAAAATAGCAGACCCAAGACCACCTAAAATCCCAATACCCCAACCCAAATTGAGAAATTTAAGGCTGCTAATATTATAAACCAGCATTTGGTCCAGTTGATAGCAGTTCTTCACAAGCATTCTACGGGTTTCATAATTGATGTTATTTTCTGTTAGAATGTCTCGTACTGGGCGAAGGAATGGGTCATTGTCTCCTTATAGGACCTTAGATCAATCCTCGCTCTATGAGTAACTTTTTACGATTGAATTAGGCTTCATCACCATTTCATTTACAACAGTACCAGATCCATCCCTATTCTTGGTTTACTTAGTTTTAGGACTTAGAACCCAATGTTATATATCCACACTCCAAATTTACAGCCCTGGACGTATAGAAGGTGTTGGAGGAATGGTTGTTGCCTCCTTATAAAGCCTTTCTTTTTATGTCAAGTTTTTTCAATAATAAACACCAAGTAGGTCTCCATTCGGCCTTTGGCAATCAGGAAAAGTTAAGCCCCATATCCATTTTCTTAGACTTGCTGGTCTCCTCGTTCTTACTACTGAGTTTAATTTCTTCTTGTTGTTATGTTGTTATAGAAGTTCCACAAAATTCGTCCTAAATGAAATCAAAATTTCATAATTTTACTTAATCAATCAACTATCCTCAATCCCAATTTGTATCAATATATACATAATTTATTTTGCGTTTCCAGGAACAAACCTGCGTTTTACATGCTAGAGCTCACCTATCCTAATCGAAATAATCTAACAATAATAAAATAGAAAATCCATAACTGAAAACAAAAGGAGAAGGAAAAGGGTACCATTAGTGATGATGGCACTTGTTTGAGGAGGGACTTTGAATTCCTCCGCCGCATATTTGAGAACAGCGGTGAACGGAGCTGCCTCCGGCACACTAAAACTGATCGAACAATAAAGGGTAAAAAAAATCCATAAAAAAACACAAGTCAAATATCAATTTTACGGGGAAAAATAAAACAAAAAGAGGAATACGTACACCTTGAACGGCAATTTGGGATCGGACGTAAGAGTGACTTTGAACGACACTTTTCCGCCACCGCCACCACCACCGCCACCGCCACCGCCACTCGCCATTTTTCCTCTCGCTTCCGATACTGCGTCGGGAATTTTTCTGTGTATGAAAAAGCCAAAAGCCACCTTTGATTTTGCACTTAATTGGGAACGAAAGATAGAGAATTTATATATTATTTTTTTTGTTATAAACATTTAATTAGGGATTAATTATGAAGAGATGAGATTGAATTAGAATATTTAAAAGTTTAGGGTAAAAATTAAAAGATCAAAAAAATTTAATAAAATACTAAATTTCATTCATTTTCTTCATTTTTTTAACAGAAAAGGGCCAAAATTACCCCTGAACTTTAAAAAATAGTTTATTTATGTCTTTCGTTCTACTTTAAAGCCAATTATACCCCTACCGTTATACTTTGAGCCAAATATGTCCTTGAGTATAACAGAATGTCATGTGTCAGTTTCTCACTGGTCAACTTATTTCCCCTTTTAAATATGTTTTTTTAATTTTTTTTAAATATGTTTTTAAAACAATTTTTTAAAAATATTTTTTTAAAAAAAATCTATTTCGTTTTTTTATCTATTTTTAAATCTGCTTTTTAATTTATTTTTTTAAAATCTGTTTTTTTATGTATTTTTTACAATATGTTTATTTTATTTTAAATTTGTTTTTAAAATAAATTTGCATTCACAGATTTTAAAAAAATATATTTAAAAAGTAGATTTAAAAATAGATTTAAAATGGACTTAAAAAACATATAAAAACAGATTTTAAAAACAAATTTAAAATAAAAAATTTTAAATATGTTTTTTTATGTATTTTTTACAATATGTTTATTTTATTTTATTTTAAATTTGTTTTTAAAATAAATTTGCATTCACAGATTTTAAAAAAAAATAATTTAAAAAGCAGATTTAAAAATAGATTAAAAATGGAATTAAAAAACATATAAAAATAGATTTTAAAAACAAATTTAAAATAAAAAAAACTGATTTTAAAAAATAGATAAAAAAACAGACTTAATCTCAAGGGCATATTTGGCCCAAAGTATAACGGTAGGGGTATAATTGGCCCTAAAGTAGAACGAAGGGCATAAAAACTATTTTTCAAAGTTCAGGGGTAATTTTGGCCCTTTTCCATTTTTTAATCGCTCTATTCTCTTATTCCTTTTCCCTTTCATCTTCTTCTTTCTTAATTTCTTTGCCTTTTTTCTTCTCCGTTTTCCCCTTTTTTTTCAAACTTTTTATGTTTTCATCTTCTTGTTCTTCGGATGTTGTCATCCTCATTTTTTTCTTCATTTCGATTTGATTGTGGAAATTATAAAAAAAAATGATATGTTGTTTATATAAACAGAAGTTGTTCAAGCAACCAGGAGATGTTTAAACTACCCTAAGTTGTTTAGTTCAAACAATACAAGTTGTTTAAATAACCAAAAAATGTTTAAACAATCAAAAGTTGTTTAGTTCAAAGAACCAGAAGATATTTAAACAACCCTAAATTGTTTAGGTGATTTTTATGATTCTTTAGTTAAAACAATGAGAATATTTTAAATATCAGCTAGTTGTTTGGAGATATATGAAAATATTTGCTAATTGTTTTGGAGATCGAGATATGAAAACATTTGTTAGTTGTTTAGATAAATGTTTAAAGATCTGCCAGTTGTTTGGAGGTGATGATGACGTGGAGGAGGGGATATTGGGGGAGGATAGGGTTGTGGGGTGGATTAAAAAAATTTGTGGGTTCTTAAAATATGTGTCATTATCACTAATTAAAAAGGAGTTTCTTTTACTTCATTTTCAAGACTTGAGTCCTATTTTTTTATTTACACTCTCAAATGTCTCTTTTAATTCAATCCCCCCACTTACTTGGAGCTTGAAATTAAAAGAGACTTTGAGTTATCTATTTGAGAATTTAGGACACAAGTTTTAAAAATTAGGTAAAAGGGGCTCTTCATTAATTAGTAATAATGACACATATTTTAAAAACTCACAAGTTTTTTTAATTTACAAAAGGCCCCCTCTCTTTTTTTCCCTGCCCCTCATCCACCCCTCAGCCCCATCCTCCCCCAACCTCCCCTCCTCCACGTCATCATCGTCTCCAAACAACTAGCATATATTTAAATATTTGCCTAAACAACTAATAAATATTTTCATATCTCGATCTCCAAAATAATTAGTAAATATTTTCATATTTCTCCAAACAACTAACTGATATTTAAAATATTCCCATTATTTTAACTAAAGAATCATAAAAAATACCTAAACAACTTATGATTGTTTAAATATCTTCTGGTTGTTTGAACTAAACAATTTTTGTTTGTTTAAACAACTTCTGTTGTTTGAACTAAACAACTTAGGGTTGTTTAAATAACATCTCTTGGTTGCTTGAATAACTCATGTTTATATAAATAACATATCCTCTCCTCTTTTCTCTTTTCATCATTTTTTTTTAATAATTTTCACAATCAAATCGGAGTGAAAAAATTAGGGAAAAGAAAAGAGAAGAGAGGAGAGGAGAACAGAGAAAATGAATAAAGGAGAAAGAATTAGAGAAAAGAAAAGAGAAAAGAGGAGAGGAGAACAGAGAAGATGAATAAAGGAGAAAGAAAACAAAAGAGAAGAGAGGAGAGAAAACAAAACAGAGCGTTTGAAGAAAATGAAGAGAACGAAGAAAATTTAGGGTTTTATTAAAAATTTTAATATTTTAATTTTTTATCCTAAATTTACAAATATTTCAAATCAACCTCATTTCTTCATAATTAACTTCTTTATAATTAACTCCTGATTATATATTTATAACAAAAAAAATATATATATAAATCCTCTATCCTTCGTTCCACTATCAAACATTCCTTTTAGCTCATTTTTCCCACTTACTTTACATGTTTGAGCCTTTTTCTGGCCCGAATTACAAGATGTGTTGTGTTGTATCACCCAATCAAAAGTGACCATGTTAGCATGCATGTGCATGATTACAATCTATATAAACTTTTTATTTTTTACTCACTCCGTCCAATGATACTTGTCCACTATTGACTTTGCACAATTTTAAAAAATTATAAATAGAAAAATAATTTTATCATATCACCTTTTGAAAATAATAAATACAATTTCTTGAAAATATAATAGAAAAATGACTACTAATTAATAATAAAGGTAAATTAGAAACTAAGTTAAAATTATCTCTTGATTTCATAAATTGGAAAAAAATTGTTGGACATCTATTTTAAATATAGTGGACAAGTAAAAATGGACACAGGGAGTAAAAAAATTAATTTAGTATTATTAATGTATATATATAATAGATGTTGAATTTCGTTCTACTTTTTCATGTGTTAATTTTTCATATTTTGAACCTCTTTAATAAAAAATATTAATTTTGCTACTACTTATAACCCCTATCAATGGTAAACACTATCACGCCTATTACATTCATCATTATAATTATATTCGTTGCCGCCATCACCAACAACATCATCTCCGCCACCATTTTCAGTCACTAACATCACTACGGCTTACTACCAACCACCCCTTTCATCACAATTAGCATCCTGCCAATTATCACGAACACATCGTCAATCATCATATATTCTTCAATCAAAACCATTAAAAACGTCAATAACTAACATCAACCGACATCACATTCACAACCACCC
The DNA here is from genome assembly GCF_947179165.1 of Solanum dulcamara. NCBI lineage: Eukaryota > Viridiplantae > Streptophyta > Magnoliopsida > Solanales > Solanaceae > Solanum > Solanum dulcamara. Next base: position 71,175,049 of record NC_077241.1, on the reverse strand, counting down.
AAATCACTACCAATTGTTACCGTCATGTTGTTTGTTTGATTTTAGTAAAATGTCATGTTAGTTAACCCTCCCATGTCACATGACATAACAAGTATCTACAATTTATTTAAGCGTGTGAAAGGATAAAAAAAATGTCACATCAGCTTTATTTTTTTTAAAAAAAATTTTCTTTCAATTTTTAATTACTAACTGCTACTACTATTCTTCTTCCTATTAAATTTCTCATCCATTAACAAAGATCTCCAACTAAGATTCATTTTTTTTTCAATCTTTTTTTTTAATTGCTTAATTTCATAGCTACAATGTTGTTCTCCTCCTATTATGTTCATGATTGTTTTTTGTTGATGTAGACTTACGACAACATTAAGAATTTCATGGTTGGATGATAATTCCGGAAGAAGATTTTTGGGGTTGTAAAAACTATGAGGTATGAATTAGTTTTTTTTGTTGGATTTATTTTATGTATTAAACTTGGTCACTAATGCTCCGTCATTCAATTCTTACAGTTGAATGCTCGAGCTTGTTGCAAACAAAAATCGAAGAAGATATTAACCTTGAAGACGATGCTTAACAAGATGAGCAAAATATGAAAGAAAATAAAGCCCTAAAAAATTTCAAATCAAAATTTAATCAGTAAAAAAATTCAAACGAAACCCTGATAAAATAAATAACTACAAAAGCATACACTTATCAATACTTTAACCAACATTTTCTAGGTTAAAGCCCTTTGATTTCCATGACAATCGAAGGATTATATTGTGATGTTGGAGAAAAGCTTTGGTGGAGAAGAGAGGTGGAAACTGGAAGACTCGTTGCTGAACTTTACAATAACAAAACTCTTTCTTTTTATTTCTTTATCTTAATTTATCTTTTTAATTAAAGAAATAACAAAAATCATTTATTTTTATTTTTTAATTATATATATATATATTCCACATCAGTTAAAAAAATTTACGTTTAGCACGTGAATGACACATTATTGTATATGAAGAAGTGGGAGGGGTGTATTTAAACTTAGTTCGTCAAGTTGAGGAGTGTTTTAAAGCCTATCAATAGTTCAAAAATGAAACCAATAATCCACGCCAAGTTCAAAAATGTTTTTGATACTTCTCTCTTATTAAACATCATGTTGTTTTTTTAATTTGTGGCAATATAATTATTTGGAGAGTAAAAAAGGCTTTCTCGTACCACTTTTTTTTAGATATTTTTAAATAGTAATTATTATAATTTATAGTATTTTTTATAATTATTATAATTTATAATATTTTTTATAAGAATACTAACATAATACATTCAAGATCAAACATGTTATTAATAACAATAATGATTGCATACTAGTTTGAGCCATATCATTAATTGAGGAAGGACTAGGTCCTCCTCTTCCTCTTGATTACTCCGTCTGTGTAGTGATAGTTGTTTATTATTGATGATTAAAAAATAATAAATAATAGAGATAATTTTATCAAATTATCTTATTAAATACAAGTCATCTATATATTAAAAGTAAATTAATATTTAATAGTAAGAGTAAAACAGATATATCATGATAAATTATTCACTAATTTTATAAATTGAACAAGTACTATCGGATATCCCAAAATCATATAGTTGACAAGTAAGATGAACTATCAAAAAATTCACAATATTTCATATCAATAAAACAAGAAGAAATTTAGGTGCAATTAATGAAATTCTGATGAACCTTTATACTGTGGATTTCATTACGTTGAGCCTATACTTACTACTAAATTAAATTAATGATCATACTTATAGTTAGATTCACATTTATAGATTATTATCAAACCTTGAGTGTCGAAAATAGAAATAAAATATTTTAATTTTATAAGTTTTTCATATATTTTTTTTTGTTATAATTGGCAAATATATAAATTATATTCTCAAAAATTGATGAGTTTGCCCAAAACAAAAAAAAAAGAAAAATAATCCACTTTAATTAGTTAGTACAACAAAACGTAAATGAAAATGCGAGTTTTTGGCCAAAAATATTTCTATACCATACCTCAAATTTAAACTACATTCTTAAAATATTTTTTTTGCACAAAATATCCTCCGACTATTTGAAAGTTAACAATTTTCATTCTTCTTTTAGATATTGACAAAAAACTAAGGGATCCAACAAAAACATATTCAGTTCATGTAACTATCGATAAAAGTTTTCTAGCATAATTTCATTACTTGCTATAAAAAGATCCCGAAAAAAAGAATATTAAAATTTTGGACACTAGTGCTTGCTGAAACAAAATGTTTGGGAGGTGTGGAGGATACATGATCTGCTCTTTTTCTCTTTTACCAACGAAAAAAGTCGAAGCTTAATTATCTTCAATATTTTCAAAATCAAATTGTAGTTAGATCAATAATTTTTTTGGGACAATCTATATTAAAGTGATCAAAATTCTGATATTACCCGCATTCAAGTTTCATTCTTCATTATTAGAAGTGAAAGTCTCCAACAAACACCGCTTCGAGCAAATTCAATTGAGAAAAAATATATTTCAATTGACAAGTTTTTTAATATAAAATAACAGAAAAATAAATAAATAAAATTGTTAATTAAAAGATTTTGCAAAATGCTAAATTCAATTGTCAAAAAAGTTTGCCATACTATTTTTGACGTATCTCAAAATAATAAATACGAAGAGGTGATTTAATTTTTGTGGGATCTCTTTGTTTCATGACGAATTCTAGTAGAATAATGAAAGTTGTTAATTTTTAAATAGCTGAAGAATATTTTCTGGTAAGAATGATATTTTAAGGACATAATCTAAATTTGAAATATAATTTAAGTATGATTTTAGAAAAGAAAAAAAAAAAACTGAAAATGGCCAGGGAGTCCGCCAGTGCTGACTTTCTGAACCTGAACGGAAACGACTGAAGCTAAAATCCTTGAAGAATATCTTCTTCCCAAACACAAATTGAACCTAAATATTTAATATTCCGATCACAGGATGACATCTCCGGCTGCCGGAATCCTTCTCGATTTCCCAATCTAACCGCAAATCATACAGACTAATTTTTCAGTACTGCAATTCTGCGGCAAATTTTCAGCTTCCATGGATTTGGCGGAAAATCCCGAAGAGGTAGAAGAGAAGAGAAAGGAGATTGGTGGGTCAGCACGGTTCCGCAGATTATTGGGGATTATTGTCTTTTTCTGTGCTTTCTTTACAATATCATTTTCGCTGCTTTATTTAGCTGTTTTTCTTGGGAACCTGTCGATTTCAAGTCCAATATCTCTTCCGTCTCAATGCAAAATTGTATCTAGCAGTAAGTTGATTCATTTTCCTTGCTCAATTTTGCTGGTGTGTTTTGTTTTTTGGAGTGTTAAATAACTTTTTCTTGCTGAATTTTGTTGGTGGGTTTTGCTTTTTGGAGTCTTGGTATCTGGATGAAGTTAAAGAGTTTGATGAGAATTAGAATCTCAAATTGTTCAGTAACCCTTGTTGTGTTTTTAGCATCATTTATGGCTCAAGAGTTCCGTGTTGAATTTGATTGGTGCTGGTTGTTTTTTGGGTACGCGTAGTTGCTTTGAAATTGAAGATCCCTGAAAGACTCGAACATAATTTGGAGCTCAAATGGTTGAGAAGACCTTCATTCTGACATTACCTTCCTGTGGTTCAGAACATTGCACTTGAGTTGCATTAATGGATGTGCTCTTTTTTTTTTTTGGGTTGCCAGGAATTTTTTGTTGAGAAGATTGATCAAAATTTATAGACAAGAAGAAAGACTTCTACAGGATATTCATTTGATCTTGAGAAAGCATATCATAGAGTGTCATTAAGTCATTTAGCGGGTGGTAGAGAAGAAATAGATTCATATCAGATGTAAAAGTGCTATAAAAGATATGTACAAAGGAGAGCTGTAAGTGTAAGAAGTAAGAATAGTGGAGGAGATACGGAAGAATTTCTCAACTAAAATAATATTGTGCTAATTGATGAAATTTGTTATGGACCAACTAAAATCTCAACCTGTAAAAGTAGCATATTCATTCAATGTAATTTGGTTGAGACTTCAGAGCAAAATTTGTAGGAAAATTTATTCAGAGCTGGAAATATTTACTGATATAGTCTTCTCTATCTTGAGCTTCGACGACAACTTTCTGTGTCCGATTGCTAGTAAATTACACTGCCTTTTTATGGTGGTATCATGATTGCGAATGATCATGAGTTCAAGAGGGAAAGCTTTTAGATTCAAGTTACTTCATGTATCTTAGTCCAAAAATTGGCTGACACTCACTGGTTGGAGTGTTGGGGTGGGGTTTTTTATAGCTTTCCCGGTGGCGAAGGTGAGACAATATGTATAATGCGGTGTCATAACACTATGTGAAGTGGCTGCCAAGGGTATTGTTGCATATTGCGGTGGCTCTGTTGCTTTTTAGCGAAAGAAAAAATACACCATTTATTATAACTATAAGGATATATATGGCCCATATGATATGGGTCAGCATATTCAGTGTTGGTCATTACTCATTAGCTTCAACTTTAGTTAATGGAAGAAGAGTTTAAGTTTTGTGTACTGACGATGTAAAAATTATTTACACAATCGTGTCATTAATAAGGTAATTACCAGAAAATCTACAGTAAACAATAATATGTAACTTGATAAAATTAATACTAACCTGTCATAGTAGGTTATACCACATTTATGGTATTAAAAATCTTTACACTAGTGTATATAGCTTATAATCCATAGAAGAAAAATGAAACCTGCTTCAAATACAGTCATACAAGTTCCTTACAGAGGTCATCACTTCTTTTGACATCTGTCTCCATATTGTATATACATAACAGATAGATACTATACATGTCCCCTGGAGGGCTAGACCCATGCATAATCACATCAAAGTAGGGATTATATCCCTTCTTATTTTGTCTAAAGTACCAAATGACCCCTTATTACATGTTGCAGCTGCAGTAGTCTAGAGTCTCTTCCGTAGTTTTGCCATTTAAGAGATGAATTCCCTCTTAGTCTAACAACTTACTTAGTTAATTAGACAGAACTGCCTAATTTGCTTAAAACATTGTTAGCAGTAATACACTAATGCATCCTCTTTTTTTGGATGTAATACACTAATGCATTCTTGTTTATACTTCTTGAAACTATTTTTTGTAAAATTGTTACAGCCCTGTCACCAGGAGCAATGACAAAATGCCATATTCTTGTTGACACATAGTGCAGATTGGTTTAAATCTCAGTTCTTTTTTGGTTTAAGTTTCAATTTAAAGCAATTATTTTATCTTCTTCGCAGGTGTGGATCTAAGGTCATCTAAAGTCTGTGAACTGGGCTTGTTGAATTATAAAGCAAAGCATGTTCTTTACCCTTCTGAAAGAAAAAAGTTTCGATGTCATTATGATTACTATTGGGCTTCTGTATTTAAGGTGACTACCTCTATTTTTTGTTCCTTTAGATATTATTTTCCATTTGAAGTTCTTTTGGTGCACATGTTGATAAGTTGATTGTATCTGATCATCTGTTAATGCGGTTAAAGTTCTTGAAAAGGAACATTGAATACTTGTTGTATATGAGTTCCGTCTCCAGGATAAATATATAATAGAGTTCTTACTTGTCAATAAAAGAGAAAATTCTTATACAATTGACCTGAAATTCTAGTTTTAGTTCCATCGTTAGACAAACATTCTATTTCACGAGGATTTTGCTAGATAATGATTTTTGTAAGTCATGTACGCTGTATGCCGGAGAACTAGTTCAATTGAAGATTGATTATAACCCCTAAATGATAGGGGAGATAATAATCATGTACAATGAACAGAGTTTCTTGGTATCAGAGGTGACAAATGTTCATTTAAGCTCTCTGGTATATATCTATTTCTTTTGGCTTGGAAAGATATTAGTAATTAAAACTCTTTACTTTTCCCCATAAGACGACATTTTTCATTGAATGTATCAATACATGGCTCTGTAACTTCTAGTTTTTAGCAGAATTGGACTGTGTATTTACAGCCTGTTTGGATAAGCTTTTTTTAAACTGCTTATTTTAAGCTAAAAAAAGCTGGGGTAACTCAACTTATTTTTTTGGCTTATAAGCTGTTTTCAGCTTATAAACTGTTTTAAATAAGCTAAGTCAAACAAATCGAATTATTTTTTGGGGCTTATTTTAAGCACAAAATGACTTTAAGTTGCCCAGCCAAATACTCAAAAAAGCTTAAAGCAGCTTATAAGCTAATCCAAACGGACTCTTAGTCACTTGTAATATTCTAAATTTCACCTGCTATACCCATTTTTCACTTTCTTTAAATAAGCTGTGATATTAATGGATTTCAATGACAATTATTCCTATCTTCTCTGTGCCATTCTCTCTTTCATTGGCATTGCATCAATCAGCAGGATCGATGCATTTGAAGCTAAAATTACCTAACAAAAAGGAGGTGGAACATTTTCAGCTTGGTGCTATCCATGGATCACTTGGCTCTGACCTTTATTTGTGTTCCTTCCTTGGAAGGCATTTGTTACAAAGTATTTCTAATACATTCTTACATGTTTATTTTGGGGCATGAACCGAATATGGATTACTTCTAAAAGTTGCTGCATTTTGTTAATTTTAATTTATTTCATTTTTGTGCACCGGGCTGCCCTTTTTTTTCATTTTTGTGGATCATTTTGGTATTCATCATCTTCATTTTATTTTGGGTGGGGGTGGGGGTGGGGGTGGGGTTGGCGGTGGTGGCGAAGAGATATTGATTGTTTACAAAACACTCAATTGCTTGCTTATGCATTTCTCAAGAACAAAATACATCCTTACATGCTTATCATGGAGAATGAGTTATCCGAAAAAAGAATGTGTATCCTGGAGAATGAACCGAATAAGGAATACTTTGGAGAGTTGCTGCATCTTGTTTATTCCCTTTTCTTGACTATTTTGTTTTGTTTTAGTTTTGGTTTTCCTTTTTTTTTTTTGAGGGGGAAGATGGATACTTTCTTACTGATTGTGCACAAACCACTCAATTGCTTGCTTATGCATTTCTGAATAACAGGTCGAATACATGGATCATTCAGGTCAGGCACGACTTGCACTAGCAGAGGCACCTAATGAGGCCCTTCCATCTGATTGTAGACCAAACTTCTCTGGTGCATGGTTGACAAAGGATAAATTCGAGGTAGTTACTGGACATTGCATGCTCACTATTAAGAGTCTAAGAGAAACATTGATTTAAGAGAAACATTGATTTACTTAAAAACGAACTTCTTAGCATGAAATTTATCCCGGTTAATTGGTATAACTTCTGTTTATGCCTTCCGTTACTCTGGGATGGTCCTTACTCCTAGATTAATGACATGATTTCTCTATCAAATTTATATCTGGGGTGTTCCCTTCTGCAAGTGTATTCAACTCTTGCAGAACGATAACCTTAATTTTCCCTTTTCACTTTCTAAATGAACTAAATGTTGCATGTCCTATTTTCAAGATAAAGCTGTCAAACAACTGATCTTATTTATGTAAGGGCAATGAATTCTAAAATTAATAGCAGTAACTAGGAATTCTGAACAGGATTATTTATCTGAAAAGGAGCCATTGATCAGCATGAGTAATTTTTGTCTGTATTTTGATGTATATGTTTGTGTCTAATTGCTACATCAAAAAGTTTGATCCTAGATTGTAAGGAGTTTAAGCGTTCAGTTTGCTTATATGCTCTTCCTTCTCACTGAAATGGTGAAATTCCAAGAATTTGTCAAATTTTATGTTATCATATAGTCACTAGATAGATCTGTTGCATTGTGTGAAGCATACAGTCCCAATTAATGGTCGTTTGAGGAAGAATCAGTTTCATCCTGTTCATTTTCCTTCAAAATCAAGTATCTTCATCCTGTTGCCTGCACATCTTTTTTCAGGTAAACAAGACTTATGAGTGTTGGTATACATTGGGAATATCTAAAGTGCACATATATCAAGCAGGCTTTTTTGATTGCGACGCAAAAGATCCATCAACTATTGAGATGTTTATTCGATATTTAATCTTGTGAGTATTATTACTTTAGTAAAATATTGTTCTTGTTCCTTCATCTTTAATGTGTTCATGACGTGATAAAAAATACACCCAAATGTTAAGATAAGCAAGGAATAGGCTCCCCCCCGGCTTAGTTCAAGTGACAAAGAGGGACTTGTGACTTAGCCCTGCACATGGGACTAAGCCAGGTATTTAAGTGGAGAAGAGTAGAGGGGCAGGCCATATATATATACACACACACACACACACACACACACACTCACATACACACAAACACACACGCATGTAAACAAGCATTAACTCTCAAAATTTCTTGAGTTTTATCTGTTGCTCCTGGATCTTCTTTCTTGACGTTGAGTCCTTTTATTGTTTTGATATCACTTGACATCAATTGCTCATCTGCTTTTATGATGTTTGCACCACCCCTGCTCCTCCTTTTGAGGATCAATGCCTAATATCAAGTGTTGGTTGAGTTTCTCTGATCTGCCCATTTTCTAATGCACATTGCAAGGTTTCCAACTCGGTCTGCTAATAAGTGGTGTATATAATGCATTTCCTGCTTCCCAGATATGATCGTTAAAGTCATCTTCATAATTGACTTCACTCTTACGTATGCTGCATGGTTAGGTTCTGGATACTCTCCTTCTACTGCACTTCAGTCTCCCTGGTCAATAACACAAAGGTGGAAAATATCAGCATGTCCCATTTCCTTAATTTTGGTTATGCTTCCTAACAATAATCTACCTTTGTGTATTATACATAGATCATTTGGTACAAAGGATTGGGTGGGATGTCCCATTGTTATTGCCATCCAGTCCTGTTCAATGTTTGGGTTTAACACTTACAGTTTTTTAAAGATGTCGGGTTGTTGAACTATTTTCAATGCAAATTTAGAAACAATTAGTTTCAATCATAGAATTAATTCTCTCTACCTCACAAAGGTAGGGGTAAGGCCTGCGTACATCCTACCTTCCCCACTTGTGGGATTACGCTGGCTATGTTGTTGTAATCATTGAATTAATCAACCAATGTCTTACCAACACTCGTCAAATTTACCTAATTTGAAATTATACTGCAGTAACAAGATTAATTAAAGTACTGAAATATTAACTTTAATAGGGTAAAAAAGGAAACAAAATGAGCCGAGGGAGAAGGGGAGATCTGGACTGTAGATCAATGAGAAGGGAAATGGTCAAATAAGATGACTGAAACCAAAAGAAGATGGTGATGATGTTGTTTTGCAGCTCAATTTCAGGTGGAGAAAGGGAAGAAGATGAATTGTAGCGCAACAAGAAGAAGGGGAATGGTGGAATTTTGTGTGATGAGAAGGGGTAGTGGTGTGTGGCCTTTCAAGAGGAATAAAGACGACTAGGAACTTCTAGGAGTTTTATATGTAGGCTCAGAATGGTCATTTTATATTCTTATCAGAATGAGCCATAATCCAGGGAAATAATTCCTGCCAAACCACAAAAGAGAAGATATGGAATGTCTTTCAAAAGATAAGATACTGAAGGTTTTCAGGCAAATAATCCACAGTTATGCAATCTGCGGACATACCAAAATGTTGGATTTGGCTGGATAAGTTTTATTGTGACTTTGATCTGTCTGCCAAACAGCCTTTTAGGGAATCTCATCCATCATCAAGCACCTCCCCAAACACCAAGCCATAAAATAGTCTCATTTGCTTCTTCAGTTCCTTCGTACATTGCATGCCACGTTGCCTTATATTGATGCATTGGTTCTTTTTGTAAGGTGGAACCGATTGGTAGCCCCCTAAAGTTGGCACGACTTTTCACTTGGACACCTTAAGTAAGCCTTGACATGTTGAACACTTAAACAACTTAAACTTTGTGTTAATAAACACTTCTTTTGACAATCAATTAAAATTACAAGTGTATTACACTCGCAGGTGACGTGGCATGATGACTAATTAAAAGAGGACATGTGGCATTTGCGTCTAGAATAATAATTAAAGAAAAATTATAAGAAAAAAGTAAAAGAAAAACTATTTTTAGCAAAAAAGGAAAATAGAAAAAGTACTTTCTAAAACCCCACCCACCCTCCCACTTACCCAACCCCTCCTTCCCAACCATTAATACTCCCTCACCGGTGGTCATCCGTCCCCCGCCCCCCTCTCCACCTTCTCACCTCACATTTCTCAAATGGTGCAAGGATCTTCTAGGAGCAAGAACTGAGTTTCGCCGGAAAATATTAACAAATCTGTATGAACGTTCCCGGAAAAGATGGAGTGCTTGTCGGAAATTTCTTGAAACCCAGATCTGAGTTTATATCTTATTAAATCAAAACAACATTCTTGACTGAAAAAAGAGTGAAAAGATTCTTGCTTTGAGAAATTGGAACAAAAATGGCAACAATCATGGCGGGTATAAGCATCATAGGACCTGTGGTGGGTGGTAACATGACATTTTCAGTGACCAAAAGGGCTTTAGCCAAGTTGAAACTGAGCTCAGAGTTAAGTTTCGTGGCGTCTCAATTGAGTGGCCTCAAGATTTCAGGCACCCATTTGAGCTCTCCTGCTCCACTTTCAGTTCCTTCCAATCCCTCCCTTCAACACGTTGCTTGTAAAAAATGGAGTGTTTGTCGAAAAAAATGGAGTGTTTTTCCGGTGAACAAGATCTCAATGGTGGAAGATTTGTTAATGGTAGAATATAAAATGGAGAAGAAAGAGAAAAAGAATAAAGAAGAAGAAGAAAATAAAAAGAATTAAAAAAAAATGGTTTTTAGGCTCTTGCGCCTATTTGATGTGAAAATCACACAAGTTGCCAGTCAGCGAAATATGTCAAGATGACAAAGTCCGACCTTACTTAAGTTGTTTAAAATGTACAAGGCTTACTTGAGGTGTCTAAGTGAATAGTCGTGCCAACTTTAAGGGGTTGCCAATGAGTTTGGCCTTGTTTTAATGACTGAGAAATTCGTTGGTCCAGCTTCGGAACTCGGGGATAATGGACCAATCACTCTACCTTCTCCATTTAAATACTGAACTTTGCACAATCTTCGAACTCCTTTTTGAGATTAAACGTACTTTCGTTTTGGATTGAGGCATATATCTTTTGAGATTGGGAACAATTTTTATATATCAATCCACAAAGGTTGTGCAAAGCCATATATACAGAAATGAAGCTGACAAAACTATCCTTCTCTACTTACAAAGATTCTAAAATTTCTAGGATAGATTCAATGTCCACTAGGAATTCTTCTTCTTTAAACCAAAAATGAAATAACAATAGGGAGTTCATCTTAATCTTCTGCATTGGACTATCCTTATCTTCAAGTCATCTCAGATTTCTTTACCCCCAGACAGTCCACCAAATGCAAGCTAGTATCAACTTCCCTCTGGTTTTCTGCCTGGGTGAACCTCCTCCCCATTCCAGTACTTCAGCAAATCTAAAGAGCTTTTTGGCATTGCCCATCTAATACCTTTTTGAGAAAGCAAGCAAAAACACAGGTCTTTTGCACCAGCCGGGAACATCGCAGCTAAATGCCCCATCACAACAGATTGCAATCGGTCTCAGCTTTCTTGCCACAAAGATGACATCTAGAACACAATACCTCTCTTTTTCAGATTTTATTCAGTTAGACAGACCTCTTTGACTACTAACCACATAAAGCTTGCCACTTTGTATGAAATTCTAACTTTCCATGTATGTTTCCATTCCCACAACTCTAGCTGACCGGGGGAATTCGTTCAGGATCCCATTTTGATTGGAAGTTATCTTCGCAAGTTAACTTATCAAAAGTGTTACCTTCACAAGTTAATCACGAAACTGGTTTAGAGGTGATATCCTATACACTGATATTTTGAACTGAACATGAATAAGCTCAAAGTATGGAGTTAGATTAGAAACGCTAACTCTGCATCTGGCATTACTTGAAACTGGAATTTAATATGTTAGTTTAGAAATGGTCTCTGTTAGCTTGCGAACACTAATTATGCAGCTGATATTTCTTGAAATTGGTCAGGAATGAAATGTTAGGCCATATTATCTAGTAGCCATCCAAGAACAAGTATGATTTGAGTCCTGGTTGTCAGTTTGCTGTAATTTACCTTTTCTGCGTCTTGCTACACCCTATAGGTAAAAAATGGCATGAACGTCACACTGAAATATTACTTTCTCATTGTCAGCCTTATTCATTTGTCTTAATTGGATATTACTGTGGCAGATTCATGAGGATATTAAAGTCTTGGTATGTTAGTGGGGTTTCATACTGGCACTGGAGATGGGAAGCTGTAGCCGGAGTTATTGCTGGTTTCTGTACTTCCATGATGACAGTAATTTTTTTTGCACTCCTACGAAAGTTGTTTTCTTGCATCTATCAACTTTCTGTGGCGAGAAGGCTTACTCTGCCACTTAATAAAGTCCGTTTAAGGAGAGTTTGTTTCCTGCTAGCTTATGTGTCATTTACTAGTTGGTTGGCCGTTCAATATTTCAGACGGATTGGTCTCCCTGAAATAGCATTTTACTATAGCATGTAGCACTCGTTTTTATAGAAGTGCTAGAGCCGGTTGGCAGTTCAAGTGGAAATATGAAATTATGTAATATCTTTGTACCTGTAGACACAGATTACACATAGTGTTTCTACCATATGTTGTATTCTAGTTCCTTGTGTACAGAACAAACGGCAGGAATAAATACTTATAAAAGTTTATCCCGGAGCATTATTCTGTTCCCAGGTGAATGAAGTCTAATGTTGTCCTTCTCTGGTGCTTTTTCTTTCTAGTTTGTGTTCTGCAGAACCGATAATACCTGAATCTGGTTGGTTTCACTGGGATCAGGTTAGCCAGGAAGCTTGTAGCTTTAACTACCCCTCGATGCTTTCTTCCTGTCTTTTACCAGGGAGTTCTGCTATGGCTCTACGAAATCATCAATTTATATTGTCAGAGCTTTCTATCTTTAGCTTAACCCCAAATTTTACTGTCCCTTGAATTTTCCGGCCCCAAATTGTTTGTCTATTTTTGGGACTGACCGGTTTAAATCCTCAAACAAGATTGAACAAGAACTAGTATTATTTTGTTATCTAATTGATTGCACTAGCCAAAATTTGGTTGCTGCTATTTGATTTGTTCTTCCACACTTAACGAAGAACATTGCTATCTTGTTAAGGATACTTGTGGATGCAGTTTATGATAAGAAGACAGCAAATATGTAGCACAAACTGTTCATTTTTTTGGTACTTGCGCAGAAACATGAATGTCTTGGAGATAAAACTTTACTAGTCCACGTACAATCTTTTAACTGTATATTTGTTATTTTACCAAGAGAAAACAATTCAACATCATCAGTTGAGGAAAGAACCACATATATCATGGATAGAAAACTAGGAAATGAAAGGAGGAAATGAAAGGAAGATAATTGGTCACGTAGGAGATTTTATTGTTAAAGAAAGAAAGAGCATAAATAATATTGATAGAAAATTTGAATTTTACAAAATATTAGTAGAGAAGAAGATAAGACGATGAGAAAGGTAGAAAACCTTTTAAAACTCCACGGTTCATACAGAAGCATCCTAAAAATGTACTCACAAAATGTTCAAGTTCATCACAGTTTTGTTAATTCTGCTCTATATGGGACTATATTTTTGACACTTAAAATGTTCTAAAGTTTTGGATCACAAACTGAAAACATGAAACATTGAGTTGAATTCAGCCTAGTTTCCTATGCTTGTAGCAACTCCATAGAACCTCTTAAGGAAGCACATTTGAAGTTGCTAAAAAGCAACAGTATCTAAAACTTTTCATTCTGAAATGATCCTCTCAATTTCTCCAAGAAGGCGCTCTTTTTCCTTGACCAAATCCTCATTCTGCTTCTGCAGCTCTTCAATTTGCGTAGTCTGTTCAGAATCCTTTCTGTGTTTATGCAAAAATACTGATTAGTCACTAATCCATGATTGCTTTACCATTTCACTATCATTGCAAATACATAGTATCAAAACTGCTGATATGAGGTAAAATGCAACAAAATTACATACTTTGATTAGACAACAGTAAACATGGGAAAAAAGATTAGACAACAGAAAGGATCTCATTGTAGTCACCACCCTGAAGTAAAGCATTTTCAGGTAACTCAATTTTTGGTGCATAGAAGGTTTCGACTTCACCTGATTCAAATAACACTTTCCTAACATAAAAATCTTGATTTGCGAGTACATTATTGAGCTGATTTCTTTTTTCTTTTTGCCTCAAACTTGTCGGATTAACGGAGTTAGGATTATTAAACCACCTAACCTAACAAGCCTGCTGCATAAAGCCTATCGCCAAACGGAAAAGCATGCATGAAGTTAATGTTAAATCTATGATCTCATTCTTTCCCTCCTTTTCAACTTCAAAAGACTTGTTATTGAAGGTTTTGATATCAAACCGTGTAAAGCATTAGTTTCCTAGATATCACAGGTCTATACTATATATTGATTCTTGAATGTTCACAATATCACAGATGTGAAGAGAAACCTTGAAATCGGTTCACACAATTGATAGCTACATAGTAGTAACAAGCTTGGAAACATGGACAGATATTATCGCTAAATGAAAAATATTTCTTCCACGAAACTAATGTTGAACCACAAAAATTATATGTTATGATAAAGGTGTTGCATGTTTCTGGACTATCATTCCTCAGTTTTTGTGTTTGAACGTACCTATTCATAAACCCCAAATTAAGTTTAAGTGAACGGACTTCCTTCTCCAGATTCTCACAGCGTTTCATAAGGGATTGCATATCTGAAGGAATTGCTGGTGTTAAATTTCTCTCTTTGGCTTCTGCCATTCTGCATCCACATTGAGACCAATAAGCTTATGAAATGGATCATATTCTATGAGAAAATTTTAAATGGAATACACCTGAGGAACCACATAAATGGGCTTAAATCTAAGCTTTGAGCTATTCTAGAAACCAACCAAGTAACTAAATAATAACCCTTCACTTACAGAAGAAGGTTCGCCTCAATATCGAAAACAAAGATGTACAAAATCTAACCATCACACAATTATGGTTGCAAAAACTGAAAAAGAGAGAAGAAATGGTAGGATATCCCGGTATAAGTCACAAGCAGTTATAAACTGGCATCAGCTTTGGCTCTACTCTGGAAGCTCAACAATCTTTTAACATATTTTGTTTATAAAGCCAGAGAAGACTCTAGGCTTTATCATACTTGAATACATTTACCATCATCACATCCGATAAAAAGTTTATGATATCTATTAGCATACAGTAAACTATCAGCACAGATACCCAATTTTAGGCCGCTTTTCCAGCTCATACTTGAGTTGGATAGAGACATATATTGAACACATTTAGGTTACAAAAGTTTGCAAATTCATGCTCGAGTCAGGTACCAAAAAGTTGATTTAAATACAATAAATAAGCTCAGTCACACAGCATAGATGGAACAGGAAAGATAACAAATATACAGTACTAAGAGAAGAGAAGAGAGACAAACATCTGCTTGGACTAATCAAATGTTTGACATGACAGGAGAAGGCCATGCAAACACAAGGCCAGCAGTTTCGAGCAGCCTAAACTCGAGTGGGCCATCAAGTTAAAGCATCAGAATTAAGTGCAAAACTTTTGCAAGTATATGCAATGAAAAACATGCTTTTGATGTTCCATTTAGAGAAGCAATATCAAATAGTCCAGGCCTTGCAGATCAAGGCTTAACTAACATCTCATGCTTTTTGAAATCTCATTTCTACTTTCTGCTTCATATCATTGCAGGAAAATAAAGCTGGAATAAGTCACATGTGGAGGCATAACACGTGCTATCTACATAAAATTTCCACACTCAATAGTCTTACCAACCACAGGAAGGACTAATAACTAAGAAGGAATGTAATCGAAAAAGAATAAGATTCATGCAAGTTCTGAGAATAGTTGTACATACTTCCGAGACCGCTCCACCCTTCTCTTCTTCTTAGGATCTCCATTTTCCGCTGCATTTGTCCATGCCGGTTAGAAGCAACAGCATGAAAGCAATTAAGTAACAACATGCATGTCATACAATATAGCATCTGCGTGCGATTAAAGCCATAAAGCTTTTGATCTGACAGAACTAAGATTGAACTTTGGAGCATAAACCTCAATATCAGAATAAAAACAGATTAAGAGTCTGACTTGTCGCTGGAGTTCAATTCTTTCATTACATTAGACAGTTTCAGTCTCATGGTAAGCATGGACCTTTCACATTTACTTTGCTGTCTCTTTTGAGAACTCTTTGATCTTTAAAAATGTCAGAAGAAATATCACAAACATTTTATTCCTTCTATTCCCGGAAAAAGAAAGAACCCTAAGGTCAATGTTTATAGATTTGAAAAATGCAAGGATGTGATATTTATTCATTGCAGTTAAATGTCTTAGTTACCTGATTGCACTGATGTCAAAGATCCATTTCGAACTAAACCTTCTTTCTGCGATGTCTGAACAAATAGGAGAAATTATTATCAGCCTTAACTATCTCACTATTCTAAGTTGAACATTAGGTGATGTTGTTTCAAATTCCAAGGACATATGAGGAGAGAATACCTTTTGGTTGTCCTTCACGTTATCATATATTCGTTCTCTAATATCTGCAGTTCAACAGTAAATGACTATATTAAAAAACTTGTGTGCAAAGCACACTAAGTTTGGAGAAACAACCATCTCAAATAAATGCACTATGTGAAATCTAAAGTTCCAATTAGCATCATTTCTTAGTTTGAAAATCTAAGAATCATCTCTCTGTTTAAAGAAGACCTTGTTTGCATGAATTTGCTAAGACATGCAAGTGGCAAATAGAAAGCAGCATAGATAATTCAATAAAGACAACTTATTTATGTTGTATTTACCCTTGGCAGCTGAACCATTTTCAGAGCTCCTTGCATATCCAACTTGATTTCTAGAGCCCTCATACACATTTAAAGCTTGACTTGCATTGCTCAGGCCATCATATGCATCAAAACCGATTGAAATTATTGGTGCAGCAACAGAAGATTCACTTTGAGAAGGTTCCTGTGATACCATGTCCATATGGATTGGGTTTGAGGGAGCCATGATACTTTCTAAGACGACATCTAATGACCCTTGAACTGTTTGTAGAATCCCTGTATCTGTGACTTCCATAACAGATGCATCCTGATATGTCCCTTGATTCATAGAAATATGATTCCCTGAATGTTGATTCATACCGGAGTTACAAAAGACTTCTTGATTACCATAACACCCCAACATATTCTCCTCAATGGCTTCCCTAGCAGTATGATAGTTTGTTAATTTCTTCCGCTCTAAGGTACCCTTTAGCATGCTTACAACAAAAGAAATATTATCTGCACCATCCACTTGCTGAGTATCAAAAGTTGATGAAGATGAATTTGATGGAGACCTAAAAGTATTGGGTTGGTTGGTAATTTCACACATTGACATGTCGGTGTACCCAGTGGGATCAGAAACTTCTTCTTTAAAGTTATGAACAGCATTTCCAGGTATATTATGTAAAGCTTCACGAGCTAGTGAAGATTGTGAGTTTTGCATGGCTGCATACCTCCTCCTACAGAAATTTTTAGGGAGATAAAAAAATATTGCAAGAAATGATCAGCATCCAGCAATAACATATCAACAGAATACATCGACGGGGAAAAAGATTCTCCAATTAGTTTTTGGTAGTTTCTTGTACTTGGAAACCTTCAATTCAAATTAGATAAACTCAATCTATATAGGAGAACAAAAAATTCTTGATGGTCTAATCCAAGTTTATATATAATGCTCATTTGAGAAAAGCAGCCAATGATATTGTTTTCCAATCTCGATAAAGGATGCAATATGAAGGATACCTTAACTCAGATGAACGACTTCTCGTCATGGGCTGAGAACTATGGAACCAGGTCTGCAAGAAAGCTCCGTATGAGGATATCAAGAGAAATTCTATGAAAAGATATCAGCAATTACAGAACAAACCTTGGCTAAAAACAGATTACTAGCTTGCATTTCCCTATCTGTCACATCCCTGATGACAATAGAAAAATGGTTATTACACCCAAAAATTTCAGATTGACTACCAAGATGATAAAAATTGCTTGAAATATCTAGATTAAGCCTAAGGCAGCAAGATAACACATTGCAATAGCCCCCAAAAAATGCAACTCTTTTCTTTTTTTTGGATCTTCAGTTTGAATTTTTTTTAACACTGATCATAATTAAATGATACATGCCTAAAGTGGTAAATTGTAGCACACACGAAAGGTATAGATCACCTGGTTGAATGTTGGTTAAGGTTGCTAGATGATTCATTGATAATACATGTATTCTGTGGCTGTAGAGTATCAGCCATTTTTCTTTTCTGAATCCCCTCATTCTGCTGACTAGATAGACCAGCAAGTTCACTGGAGATCCTGCATTTTAAAACGAAAGGATGTCATAAATCTGAAATATTAATGCACCTCTCCGCTGACATAGGTTATCATTCCCACTTCTTGTAGAACGACGTAAAATTGAATTCAGAAGTTAGAGTGAGAAGTTTATAAGTGTCAAAGAAATCATAGCTACACTGAGAAGTTGGCTTCCTTTGCATAACAAGAGGAAAACTGGAAAAGAGCTGAACCTTTCTCCATTTGCCTTATACTTAATATTCACTAGATTTTCAGAGAGTTGAAGTGAAACGGAGAGTTGCATTGTATCAAGGAAGGATGAATGTCTCATTTCTCAGTGAATCCTCACTGCGGTCACTTTCTCTAATCCTTAACAAACTTTATAGTGTTCTACATATTGCAACCATTGCATCATGCACAAATATAACTTAAAAAGAGAAAGACCTTTAGAGTACTCTCACAACAACAAGCGAAATGATAAATGTGACTGTCTTATTGAACATCCAAACACACTAACCTTCTTGATGCTTGTCGAGCACGATGAGCCATTGGTGTAGAATCACTGCCATTATTCTGAGAAGTAAACAGTAAAGAATCAGCCAAGATACAAAAAAACAAGCAGGCAAATATAGAACTGTTATACATGCTTTATAAATACCAAAAAATGGATTAGAGAATGCAATACATTTAGATGAAAGTCAACATGTATAAGAGTGGAAGGATTTTCTTGCCTCTGCACTTTTGAGCCAGCTTTTGAAGAGTTCCTCACTATCGGTTCGAAGAGAATGAGAGATGTTTCTAAAACCCAACATCTCCATTGCAGGCACTCCTCCTACTGAGTTCTCCATCATAGTTCTTATGAACAATTCTTCACTTGTGTTTCTATAGAAATCTGAATATCCTCTTCCCTCCATTTCCATTCCCTTCCCTGAACTTCTCGACACGGAAGTAGACTAAAATATTACTTAACTCTACTTCCTACCAAGATTTATGAACTAGTAATTAACAATTCCACAATTCATCAATCCCTCAGCATAGGAGAGAGCTACAAGCCGATCTACGAGTTCGGCAAAATCCAATAGCTTCACCCCAAATCCTATACTTGTGTTTAAAATCCTAATTTTTCCAAAACCAATAAACTCAAAATCCTCACTCCGCTGCTGCCTCAACACAAAAGCGCACCTATAGAAGCAAACTAAAGAGATAAATTTTGATCAATTTCTTGTTGAAGAAAAAAAAAATTGTGTAGCAGTAGAAGGACTTTAGGACTAATAACATTCAAGATTAATACTAACAGCTTTGTAGTTAAAAAGGAAGACCTTGTGTATAATAGAAGCATCAAACGTCACATTCAAGTTCATCTCTTTCTTAGTCAGAAAAATTGACAAACATATAGTGGGCTTAATTAAAAATTAGTTTCTACAGTTAATGGAATTAACAAGAATTCAAATTGATTAGATTCCAATTACCTTATACTTGTCTTTTTCCTGTGTGAAGACGGTCAGAGAGATTGTTTCTAATAGAGCTTCAAAAATTGATCATATAACAAAAACTAAATATTATCGTCAAATCAAATTACTCTACCCTTTGTTCTGCACTTTAATTTGTTGTAACATACCAACAGTCAAATTTTTCAGATACTTATTACACTACTTACATTTTTGGTATATAAAAGTTAAACTCGGAAAAATATAGTGTCTGAGCCTAAATTTGTGATGAAATTATGTGGGAAGACGGTCAAGAGACTGAGTGTGAACCATGATTTTGGCTCTTCCCATCAAAACACTGCTTCCTGGCGGAGCCATGAATTGAAGTTTATGAGTTTGGAAATTTTATGGTTTTGAATTATTGAATTTTAAATTAATAATAATTTGTACTATTAATTGAATTTCTTAACACAATATTGTGTTGGAAGTGTTTGAATCAAAACTATTGAATTTTTTGATGTAATTGAAGGCAAATAGGGAGGATTTTGTGAGACTTTGCTCCACAAATGAATTAATTGATTATTTAGGATATTCTGTCATTATTGCAATTCCTTCCCTTTTATTAATCGATAATAAAATACTTCCTCTATTTTATATTAACTAAATTTTTGGATTTTTTTCATAGTTCAAAAATAAGTAAATTGTTCAAAATTTAAGAAAAATATTTAATTTTTATTTTTTATTTTTGTGCTTCATTTATATTTTCTAGGTGATAAGTTCAATAGAGTTATTTGTTTATATTTATGATTTTACTTTGAATTATTTATATTTTCAAGAATAATTTGATAATTACTAAAAAGTAAAAGTGGAAAGTGATGTTTAATTTATATCTTAAATTTTTTTCTTAATAAATATATATTGTCTGACAAATTCTATTAATATGAAATAGAGGGAATAATATTATGCCGCTGAATTTAAAAATTATTCACCTAATCCAACTTCTGAGGAGTATTTATTAAATTTGATGAAATGCCCGTTGAATTAAAATAATAATAGAATAAACAAATGTTTGTGCCACTTGATAATTTTCATCAGCAACTCATAATGAAAACAACATTAATGGTTTAAAAGTATACTTAAATTATTCTTTCAGTAACCTCATGATTAAGACACTAAAAAAAACTCTTTATCATTAACTCATTATAGTATATTTATGGAAAAATTACTTTACGTTACAAACATTTAGACTGTGTTTACAATACATAAATTTCAGTCTCAAATATTATTTAATGTAGTTATATTTTGGGTTTTGTAGCAAATATTCAATATACATATGTATTGATACAATATGCACTGATATAGCTTTTTCGCTCATATTTAGTTGATATAGTATGTGTGGAGTCTCATCGCCTGAATACAACAACTTTCGTTGATGTGTACGGATGATATTCGTATGATATAACTCTTTCACCTAAAATTTTATGTATTTTTATACATCGACAATAGAAATCTAAAATCTTTGACTAGCCATTTGTTCTTTAAGAATTAAGTAATACATAAAAGATATTTGACTGGACGTAATATTGCTGTGGGAGGCATATAAAATTTAGTTTGTTAATTTTCCTCTGATTAATTGTTTGAGGAAAACTCCAAGAATGCACTTTTGCATATAATTTATTTATTTTGACTCCAAAATCATTATGTATGAGTCCATTTATTTAGTTCTATTGATTATATAATATTGCACAACGTCATCATACAAAACTGCTCTAAATATTCTCACAGCAAGAAGAATATGCCTAGTGCATTCATACACTATAATTCTTTAATTTTTAATGGAAAATAAAAATAACTGGAAAAAATAATAATAGGGTGTCTATCAATGAGTCCTAATATTTTGAGACAAAGTTTAATTGAATATACATTTGAAGATGGAATTAACCGGCAAAATAAAATTGTTTAGTGTTCTTGTGGAGTATCTTTTGGAAGGCCGGCAAGCTATTATTTCAGGAAAGGGGGTGGGGCCGTGGGGGTAGTGTGGGGTGACCCTTTCAACAGTTACCATCTAAATGTGAAATTCCTATCATCTTTAATTAAAGGTCTCGAGTTCAAACCATGAAATGAAGAACCTTTAAGTAAAAAGCATGTTACCCTCTAACACAATGTAAAATTAATCAAGACAGTAACGTGCCCTTCTATCGCAAAGTCAAATTAGTCGAGTCAATAATGGCACACCTGACGCAAATTCAAATTACTCTGGCCAATAGGATTCAGATATTGAATAATTAAACCGGAGAAAGAAAAGGAGAAAAGCATTATCAATAGTTGAGTCAACTAAAAGATGTCTTACTTTTATGTATGTATGTACTTACTAATTCTATATGATTTTGGCATTAACTGTTCTTCACTCGACACAAAAAACCCCACTTTTGACTGGGAAACAGAAAGGATCGTTTGACTTACAAGGTATTAACTTCATCCACACTTTATCTCATTTTTCTAACAATATAATTCATGAAACCTTTTCACAAGCATCATTTGATCAAACACAGGAAACGTGTTGACTGAGTAGCTTCTCCTTGTGAGTTATGTCGTTTGGTTCACAAACAAAGTTATCTTTCTGGGACTAATTTATCCCATCTCTTAGGTAGGATATAAAAATATCAAAGTTTGAAGTATAAATTAATTCTAGAATAAATTATATCTTCAATCAAACAAAATATAAATTTAATCTTGAAATATCCCTAACCAAACACCCACACTCCAATGCCAAGTTGTGGACAGATGAAAATAAAGTTATATTTTAGGCAATAAACTATGAAATATATGGTTGATACTTGATATTAATAGTATTGAACCATCCACCACCATCATCCACTCTCAATAAAAATAACAAAAGGGGGAGAAAAGGAAAGATAGAAATCTAGGAAACAAACTAGTTACTACGTAGAAAGTAAAGGGTATACAAATGTTAATTATGGCTTTAATATAAAATTCATTCTCCAAAATCTCCCCGCATGAATGGTCTGCGTTGTAACTCCTAGAAAATTCTACAACAATGGTGATGAGGATAATGCTGCATGTTCAGGTATGCGATATTTCTGAGCCAAGAGCCACCCTACCTGATAAAAGACGTGCATCAGCTAAAACAATAGCAGTTTAAGTAATTAAGCATATCTTAAATCACATTTATGTCGCAAAGTAATAACTCCAGAAACTCATTTCAGCAAATAAGGAGATTGCCAACTTAAAAAAAATGGAAGCTTTTTGTTATCGCTCCTTGGTAATCAGATGATGTCGAGTATCATTTTAATCACAGCACTGCATAATAATAAACGCACTGATTTGTTTTGATTGATAAAACTGCGTAACTAATTATGTTCCTCAGCAATATCAGATGCAACTACAGTTCCACAATTGACCCCATGCACTGAGTAGCCCCAGCCCCCATTCACTTCCCAAATCCCATTAACTACAGATCCCATCACATAAAACCATTTAAAACGAAGTTTAACCCAAAAAAAATGGGGGACTAAAGAACCGATCTCAATCAGATCCAACAATAATAAAGTTTTGTCAAAAGGCTAGCAATGTTAATGAGATTGGCCTCAATATAAATAAAGTATTGCTGATATTAGAAACTATAATTTCAATTCGCTTTAACTGAGGCAGAAGAGATTTTTTAGTTATATTGATCAAGAAGAGAACATTATGTACGCTTAATCATGTTCAGACATGGGACTCAGGAATTGAGCGAGCAGAGGTTAGCTGTTACAGGATAGAGCAAGCAGAAGAACAACAACGCCTCAACTTTGTGGTCAACTATATGAATCCTTCCTGACCATGTTTCTCCATTTACCTCGGACCAACATTTCCTTTATATTATAAAATAATAAAAGTGGATGTTCTATTGTAAAATGGGACCCACTTAATGGCCAAGTTGCTATTAGCTCCCCTTTTTTTCCTTGTAATTTAGCTATAAATAGCCATACATTCTTAGCAATGAGATGCACAGACAACAATTCTCTCTTTCTCTTACTGTCTCACTTTCTTCTTAATTTGCTAATTTAGTTTGTTTTATAACACATTATTAGCATGAGACTCCATTTTCTTGAGCTATTTTAAGCAGGTAAGGAGGGTAAGAATTTTATTTTTCTAAAATGTCTAATATTTTCAAACTTGAATTTGTTGCCTTGGATATATCGAGCAAATGCTACTTTTCATGGGCTCTAGATGCTGAAATCCACCTGGATTCGATGGGTCTAATAGACACCATCAAAGACAATAACCGGGCATCTAGCCAAAGCTATGATATTTCTCTGTCACCGTCTTGACGAGGGGTTAAATATGCAATACCTCACAATTAAAGACCTCCTTAAACTATGAAAAAATTTGAAAGAAAGATATGACCACCTGAAGTAGGTCATTCTTCCACAGGCACGTCTTGATTGGTTCAATTTGAAGTTAGTAGACTTTAAAAGTATAACTGAATATAATTCTTCCATGTATAGAATTATATCACAGTTAAATTTATGCGGAGAACAGGTCACTGAACATGACAAGCTTGAAAAATCATACTTCACATTTTCTCCCGCGAATATGCTCCTGCAGCAGCAATATCACAAATGGATTTTAAAATATATTCTGAATTACTTTCACACCTTCTTATTGCTGAACAACATAACGACCTATTAATGAAAAATCATGAAAGTCGGCCCGTTGGTCGTAAGAGAAATTATAATCATGATGGTCGTCTTGCATCAAAGAATGACCAGCAATATAAAAGAAAAGGTGAAAAATATGAAGCTGTACAAAAGAAAAATTCAAGAAAGTGTGTCATAGATATGGAGGAATGGGATACTGGTCACGTACTTGTCGATCCTCAAAGCGTCTGGTTCAGCTCTATTAGGAATCATTGAAAAGGGTGATAATAATCCAAAAACAAATTTTATCATGATAATAATTCAAAAACAAATTTTATCTCTGAAGATAATATTGAGCCTATGCATCTGGATGTAGCTGATTTCTTTGAAATCCCTGAAGGAAAAATGATCACCAATGAGCCCGCTATAATCTAGACAATTTTCTTTTCCTTTTGTTTATGCTAGTTGGTATTTTTATGTTTTTTTTCTAATCCTATAAATAAATAAAATTTGTATAATAGCCCTGTTTAATAATAATAATATTTACTTTGTTTGTCTTCTTTTTGAAGAAAATATGAATATGCCTCAAATTTTGTTTGGATCAATAATCAATCATGAAGATATTTGTGCGATTGATAGTGAAACAACTCATGTCATATTCAAAGATAAGAAATACTTTTCTTACTTGCTTAAAAGGAAAGCAAATGTTACAACAATTTCTGGTAATTCAAAATTGATTGAAGGCTCCGAAAGAGCTACTATATTTCTGCCTAAAAGGACAAAACTTGTTATAGAAGATGCATTGTTCTCTTCTAAATCCACAAGAAACTTGTTAAGTTTCAAAGATATCTGTCGAAATGGATATCATGTTAAGGCACTAAATGAAATAAATATTGAATACATTAATATAACCAAGAGTGTCTCAGGCCAGAAATATATTTTAGAGAAATTACCAACCGTGTCTTCTGGCCTATATTATGTAGAAATGAGAACAATTGAAACATATTCGATCGTAAATCTGAAGTTTACTGATTTAAATGTCTTTGTGCTATGGCATGACCGAATAGGTCATCCTGAATCAATAATGATGAGATGAATTCTTGAAAATTCAACTGACATCCATTAAAGAACTAAAGATTCTTACAAATGATAAATTTTCATGTGTTGCTTGACCTATTCATCCACCTAATGGGTTGTTTAGATATTTTATGGTCCTAATAGATGAATCTTCAAGATGGTCTCATGTGTGTCTCTTATCATATCGCAACCTAGCGATTGCGAAGTTATTGGCACAAATGATAAAATTAAGGAAGCAATTTTCAGATTATCCTATTAGGGCTATTCGCCTCGATAATGCTGAAGATTTTACATTCCAAGCTTTTGATGATTATTGTTCATCAATTGGATAAAAATTGAACATCTTGTTGCTCATGTTCATACTCAAAATGACCTCACAGAGTCATTTATTAAGCGTCTACAATTGATAGCAAGACCACTACTTATGAAAACGAAATTGCCCACCTCTGTTTAAGGTCATGCTATCTTACATGCAGCAGCACTCATTCGTTTCAGATCGACTAATTATAATAAATACTCTCTGTCACAATTAATATTTAATCATGAGTCAAATATAACTCAACTACGAATTTTTGGCTGTGCGGTTTACGTGCCTGTAGCACCACCACAACGCACTAGCATGACCTCTGTTTGAGGTCATGCTATCTTACATGCAGCAGCACTCATTCGTTTCAAACCGACTAATTATAATAAATACTCTCCGTCACAATTAGTATTTAATCATGAGCCAAATAAACTCATCTACGAATTTTTGATTGTGCGGTTTACGTGCCTGTAGCACCACCACAACGCACTAAGACGGGCTCTCAACGAAGGTTAGGCATATATGTTGGGTTTGACTCACCTTCTATAATTCACTACCTTGAACCGTTGACCAGAGATTTATTCACTACTCGATTTGCAGATTGTCGATTTGATGAAACAAATTTCCCACAATTTAGGGGGAGAGAAAAAGGAACCCAAAAGGGAAATTGAGTGGAAAGAAGAAATATATATAATTATTCTCAATACGCATTGATTGTTGCCTCATTAAAAACCTTGCTAAGAAAATCCAGTGGGACAAAACCTAATCTAAGTTAAAAAAAAGTGCAACACGTATTCTACTCCCCCTGATGAAGACCACGATTCAGATGGTTAAGCTTTCGCATTCCAATCTTATGTACCATCGTTTCAAGAGTTGAGTCTGGTAAAGATTTGGTGAATAAATCTGTTGGATTATCACTTGAATGGATTTGTTGTACATCAATATCACCATTCTTCTGGAGATCATATGTAAAGAATAATTTTCGTGAAATGTATTTCGTTCTATCTCCTTTTATGAAGCCTCCTTTTAATTTAGATATGCACGTTATATTGTCTTCGAACATGACCGTGGGTACTTTGACATCATACTTTAGGCCGCATCTTTCTTTGATGAACTGTATCATTGATCTCAACCACACACATTCTCTACTTGCTTCATGAATCGCTATTACCTCGGCATGATTTGAAGAAGTAGCAACAATAGACTGTTTCGTAGATCGTCATGATATAGCAGTTCCTCCGTATGTGAACAGATAGCCTGTTTGAGATCTAGTTTTACGTGGGTCCGATAAATAACCTGCATCTGCATAATCAATAAGGTCTACACAATCTTTGTTAGTATAAAACAAACTCATATCAACAGTCCCCTTTAGATATCGCAGAATCTATTTGACACCTTTCCAATCTCTTCGCGTCAGGGAAGAACTATGCCTTGCTAGCAAATTAACATAAAATGCTATATCAGGTCTGATTGCGTTAGCAAGATACATAAGTACACCAATAACACTGAGATATAGTACTTTAGGACCAAGAAATTCTTCATTCTCTTCTGGAGGTCGGAACGGATCTTTATTCACTTCAAGTGATCGAACAACTACTGGAGTACTTAAGGGATGCACTTTGTCCATGTAAAATCGTTTTAAAATTTTCTCAACGTAGGCAGATGTCTTTCCAAATTTTCTAAATGTTCAATCTGCAAATCGAGACAAAGTTTTTTCTTTCCAAGATCTTTCATCTCAAATTCTTTCTTTAGATATTCAATTACCTTTTGAACCTCTTCAGGGGTTCCAATAAGATTTATGTCATCAACATAAACGGCGAGTATAATAAACTCTGATTCCGTTTTCTTAATAAAAATACAAGAACAAATGACATTATTTATATAATCTTCATTTATCAAGTACTCACTAAGGCGATTATACCATATACGTCCTGATTGTTTTAGACCATACAATGATCTTTGTAATCTGATTGAGAACATCTCTCGAGACTTAAAATTACATGCTTCAAGCAATTTTAATCTTCTGGAATTTTCATATAAATTTTATTATCAAGTGAACCATAAAGATAAGGCTGTAACCACATCCATTAGATGCATTTCAAGATTTTCATGTACAACTAAATTGATGAGATATTGAAAAGTTATTGCATCCATAACAAGTGACTATGTTTCTTCATAGTTGACCTGATCTTTGAGAGAATCCTTGTGCAACAAGGCGTGCTGTATCCTACAATTTCATTTCTCATTTCGTTTTCGAACAAAAACCCATTTATAGTCCATTGGTTTTATATTATCAAGGGTTTGGACTACACGTCCAAAAACCTTACGTTTAGCAAGTGAGTCTAATTCTAATTGAATTGTCTCTTGCCACTTCGGTCAATCACACCTTCGTCAACATTCTTCGACATATTAAGGCTAAAGATCCTCACTGTCTTGCATATGATTAATTGCAACATTATATGCAAAAAAATTATCCACAATAATTTTCGTTCGACCTAAATTTATCCCATCACCAGTAGAACTCATTGAAAGTTCTTCATTCACTTGAGTCTCGAATTCATTGATTTCTTTAGAAATATCAGTATTAATTAGATCTTGAACTTCTTCATGAAATTCTTTTATAGTGTCATCTTTATCATTTCTCGCGCTTCTTTTGCTTAGATTTTTATCATTTGAACCCAATGGTCTACCACGCTTCAGGCGTGTTTGGGATTTAGAGGCTATGACACTAGTAGATGATCCTTTTGGAATGTCAATCCGGATAGGCACATTTGCTGCAGGAATATGTGACTTAGTTATCCGTTTCAAATCAGTAAATGCATCTGACATTTGATTTGCTATTTTCTGTAATTGGATGATTTTCTGGAGGACCTTCTGCTCACATATAGGCACGTGGATCAAAATGAGATAATGATGAAACTTTCCACTCAATTTTCCTTTTGGGTTCGTGTTATAAAACAAACTAAATTAACAAATTAAGAAGAAAGAGAGACAGTAAAAGAAAGAAAAAAATATCGTCTATGTATCCCATTACTGAGAATGTATGGCTATTTATAGCCAAATTACAAGAAAAAAGGGGAGCTAATAGCAACTTGACCATTAAGTGGGTCCCATTTTATAATGAAACATCCACTTCTATTATTTTATAATACAATACTCCCCCTTGGATGTCCATCAGGGGAGTAGAATATGCGATGCACTCTTTTCTCCTTAGATTAGATTTTGTCCCACTGAATTTTCCTAGCAAGGTTTTTAATGAGGCAGCAATCAATGCGTATTGAAAATAACTATATATATTTGTTCATTCACTAGAATTTGTCTTTTACGTGGACATCTAAGGGAAAGTATTATAAAATAATAGAAGTGGATGTTCCATTATAAAATGGGACCCACTTAATGGCCAAGTTGCTATTAGCTCTACCTTTTTCCTTGTAATTTGGCTATAAATAGCCATACATTCTCAGCATTGAAATGCACAGACAACCATTCTCTCTTTCTCTTACTGTCTCCCTTTCTTCTTAATTTGCTAATTTAGTTTGTTTTATAATACTTTATATTTTCTTCTAGTATAAAAATCTGCAATGAGGCTAAAAACACTTCTAGAAAGCATATGACCTAAAGTAAATGTCCTAAAATGGCAAACATATTTCAGACTAATTTGTATCACCTATACAGATCTTTTGTTTCCATTGTGCTATATATTTGCATGGATTCCGTGAGATTGTAGGTCTTTTGATAGCATTTCCTTCTATGACTAACATCAATCCTTTTTCTTTTTCTTTTTTTATTGTTCTCTCTCTTTTTTGACTTTTTTCATTTCCATTTCTGTTTTTAGTCTTCCACGGACGAGCATTCTCACAGACACGGCTGTTTCTAAACTAAAAGTTCAAGGCATACTGTAAAACAGTATCTACTTGACCCTTGCAAAGGTCCAAGATTAACTTCTACCTCCAACAACAGATTCATAAAAAATATCTGCCAGAATTACTGAGGCATGGGATGTTTATTTACATTTCTGTATTCATTAGGATGTTCATCTAATAGACATGTAACACATACTGTCAGCATTAAAATTCAACTCAACCATAAACTTGAAGAAGCACATTTTGCAATTTTTCCACATGTAACTGAATATCTTGCAAAAGGCCTATATCTTTGATATTCCTTTTTTTCTGATAGGTAGATCTTTGATATTCCTTCGTAGTTTTTAGATTGAAAAAGATCCGCCTAGCTACATATACTAAAAGTAAGCTCTCCAACTTACAAGTATCACCATGAGTTGAGATGCATAGAAACACTAACCCTGTTGCTTTCCTCCGAGATAAATTTAATCCAATTCCCCAAGTCATCCAAAGAACAACAGCTGTCAATTTTTTTGCTACAAACTTTACATGTTGATTTCTTTACCATCTAATTCAAATTAATTCTTGGTAAATGGTGATGCAACAATTACCCCCTTTCCAATAATGACCTAATTTTGGTGTTTGTAAAATGTTCCCTTTTTCAAAAAAAAAAAATTGTAACCTACTATTCATTGGAAAAATACAATATTATAGAGTAGATCACTGCATAGAGTTTGTAGTGTTGGCTCTTCTTTATTCTTATTCTATTTTATTTGCTGAACCTAACATTCATACAAATACTACTACGCCTCAATTCCAAGCAAATTGGGGTTGGATATATGTGAACCCTCACTGACCATACCACTCTATTTAAGCTCATTTAAGACCCATATGAATAATTCTAGGACACATACCATTTATAAACTTCCTATTATAAGAATGAGCAAGTGAGCAACATACAGAACTTTTCCCCTTTAGCCTCTTTTTAACGTTAATGCCTCTTTGAACTTCTAAATCTTGCCCAACTGCGGTTTCCCTTAAACAATATTCTACATGTCAACACAAATACCTAAAATCCACTCTATATTTAGTGGATTTTACTGCAAGGAACATATGTTGCCCATCAAGAAAATTATTAAAGCTAGTTACGTGTATAAGTAAACATGAACACTCCTTTATCATAAATAAATAAAAAAGTAAACATTAAGACGCCTAACAAGAACCATACTCAATCCTCATTTCTTTGATATAACCTGACTCAACCATAAAGACACTCTGCTCTTTGGAGTTGAGTGCAAGGTAGCTAGTTGCTCATACTCTGACTCCACTCATAAGCTGTCAAGATTATGGAACATAGACAGAAAACAAAGGAAGTACCTGTTGCACCAGCTAATATATCTCATCATCAGGGATATCTGGGTTCAAAAATTTTTGAGGGTCTTGGATCATTTCTTGATAATTCAATGTAGATTTAACCCTTTCAGGAACAGGCATAAGTGGAATGATGCTGTCTCTATCAATAACACCGTCAATTAGCCCATATTCTACAGCTTCAATAGGGGACATGTAACGATCTCTATCAATATCTTTCTCAACTTGTTCATATGATCGTCCAGTGCAATTGGAAAAGATTTTGACAACATTATCCTTGTTATGCATTATTTCTCGGGCTTGAATTTCTACATCTAGTGCTTGACCGCTTGCACCTCCAAGTGGTTGATGTATCATAATTCGGGTATTAGGCATTGCGTAGCGTTTTCCTTTGGTGCCACCAGCAAGGATTATTGAAGCTGTGGAAGCTGAAATGCCAAGTGCAACTGTGGATACATCGGCCCTCACCAACTGCACAACGTCAAAGATAGCCATTGTTGCGCTGGTAAACAGGAAGAGGTACATCAGAAGAGAGAAAAGGAAAAAGTATTTCTACAAAAGATTCCAACATTTTTTTATTAACAATTGACATGGAGACAAACTAAGATAAACATGTGAATGCTGACAAAACTGAATTTGCAAATTGAAAAACTAAATTCCGTCAACACATTTTTTTATGATAAAGTCCTTCAACACATTCACATGAAGTCTCCAAATTAAGTTACACTAATTAACATGAAGTTTTTCTGCTCTTCAATTCTTAATCTAATCCCAGTTCCATATGCAATGGCTTTAAGATGTAATAGAATTGAAGGGCAGCCCGGTGCACTAAAGCTCCCGCTATGCGCGGGGTCCGGGGAAGGGCCTGACCACAAGGGTCTATTGTACGCAGCCTTGCCTTGCATTTCTGCCAGAGGCTGTTTCCAAGGCTGTTTCCTGGTCACATGGCAGTAAAGTATCTCTTATCCTCTCCTCACAAGCTAGAAAAGGGTTGCTGAAAAAGTATACATTTAACTCATCCCTGCATCATATACCCTTTGAGTGTGTATTACCTTTTTGCGCTTCAAGATTCAGAATCTAAGAAATGACATGGAGCAGTGAAAACCATTTGACATATATAAAATCATCAGTCTCTTAGACACCTAACAATGTAATCTGGTATCCATTTGGTCCCTTCATCACTTTATAAAAAGATATTTTGTTGCTGACACTGTATCATACATAAGATATTAAGTAGGTACTCCAAAATTTGTCTAGTGGTCTTAATGGAACGCAATGTAGATACACCTTGAGGTCTTGCATCAGAATGTTTTAAGCTGCATATGCAGGTTAAACAGAATCTGGCTCTAGGATCCATCACACTTTCACTATATTCTATATATAGGTCATGTCAAAAGTTCATGAAAACATCAAGTTCCTTCATAGTTCTGGGATATGTGACTTTTTATTTTAGATTCACTTTCTCTTAGAATTGAGCATATTCATGTCCTGGGTTAAAAGGTAGAAACCAAAAACTGGACTTAATGAATTTTAAGAAAACTAAACAACCTATCACCACGTATTTGTGCTACTTGTACTAAAAACATGTATGTGGCACTCTGAATCAATACATTATAAAGTCAAAGCTTTTAGGGGAGAAATACACAATGTCTACTAAGTTCTATCTTATTCCAAGAATTTGACGTGCTTTCGGAAGGAAAAAAAATTAAAGAAAAAATAAATAAATAACTTATTCATCAAGAAAAAATAAATAACTTATCACCACATATTTCTGCAACTTGTATTAAACATGATACATGATCACTCGAAATCAACACATTATACGAAAGTTAGAGTTCTTTTATCATCTCAAGACTGGCCTTGATGTTTTTACGGAAGGAAAATAACTTATAACCACATTTACCTATCAAATAATAACTTATCACCATGCATTCATGCTGCTTGTCTTAAACAGCACACATGGCCCGCATATTCAACATACACAACATCAGAGTTTGCATCTTACTAACAGTATGAAATATCCAACTACGTCAAATTATGATGGAGACACACGTCATTCCTCCTAAATGATCATGCTAGGTACAGAACTGTTTCATCAGTCCGATCTCTAAAATACCCGACACTATGTAAAGTGGTACATAAATTTCACCATCTTAAGATGAATCTTCAGCAGCATAGTCATTTAAAACAAATAAAAATAAAACCAAAAAGTAGCTTGCACCTTCGGAACAACCACACGCTACCCAAAAAGGTAACACCTTTTCAAGCAACAATTACTACTACTACCAATGTTGTCGGACTCTTCAAAAGTGCCGACGGTTGCGTGTCAGATCCTTCAAAAGTAGTGCATTTTTGGAGTATCCGACACGGGCGTGTCAACATTTTTTGAGAGGCCGAGCAACATAGATTACTACAACACTACACCTCAATCCAAAACTAACTGGGCTCGACTACATGAGTCACTGTGCTCATTTCATTCCCGGTACTCAATAATTCGCCTTGCATTACAAAGGTATCACAATCAAACTAAAGCTAAGCTTCAAAAATCAGATATAAATTCTACTCCTGTGTTCAGCTAATCATCATCCAGGGTAATAATTAGAATACCAAAAATTCCAAATACCTGAGAGAGCCACCAGGGCAATTAATAAAGAGCCTAATATCTTTAGTCGAATCCACAGCATCCAGCAACAACAACTGGCTAATAATAGCATCAGCGAAGAAGTCATCAATGTTACTACCCAAGAAAATTATCCTCTCCCTAAACAATAGCCCCATTGCGTCGCCTTCCGCACCACGCATAGCCGTCGCCGGGGTCTGAGGAGCAGAGGAAAGTAACAAGGACAACTTTTCAGCCTTACCCATTTCGAAATTGGGGTTGTGAATTGAAGAATCAGAAAGGGTTTTGGAAGTGGGTTGGTGGGAAGTGAGTGAAGATTTGAGAGTTAAGGGGGTTTTACGAGATGGGTGTCGTGAAAAAGTGGGTGAAAGCTTGGGAAGAGAGCCGTGGCGGAGATTGAAGGAGGAACAGTGAAGAGATAGAGAAGTAGAAAGAGTGAGGGACTCCATTGGGTAGAGAAAGAAGGGAGAACTAGGTGTAAGAGATGAGGAAAGGGAAGTTGCTTTTTCACTGAGGAGAAAACAAAAGGGGGACTCTATTTATTTCGGGCCGGATAAGGAGTATCATCCTTGCACACAAAAAATTAAAAAAAAAAAATTCTTACAAAATAAATTAACTTAACAAAAAAAAACAGAAAAGAAAAATTAGAGAAAGAAAGAAGAGTAGAGGAGTCAAAAAAGTATATGCATCATCTTTCATTTAAGATGGGTTTTTTTATAGACAAAATAAAATACAAGTTGTGGATAACTTGTCTAGTGGGTCCAATAAATGAACATCCACTATACCACCTTTCATCTCCCCCTTGGATGTTCACGTGTAAGGTGTCTCGTTAATAAAAGTTTTACAAGAAATAATATACATAATTATTTTGAACATTCATAGATGTTATTCATCGTTAAAACCTTACTAGAAAAAAATCAATGGAAAAAAGTCTAGTGAAGAAAAAAAAAGTACACACATCTGATAATACGTCTTGAGTGTTGCCTCATTAAAAAACTTTACCAGAAAAAACCTAGTGGGACAAAACTGTGGTTAAGGGAAAAAAAGTACAGCGCGTATTTTACTCCCCCTAATGAAAACTTCATTTGATATTTTGGAGACGACGCATTCCAATTTTATATCTTAGCTTCTCAAAAGTTGATGTTGGTAATGCTTTTCTGAATAAATCTGCAAGATTATCACTTGAATGAACTTGTTGTACATCAATATCACCATTCTAGAGATCATGTGAAAAATAATTTTGGTGAAATATGTTTCGTTTTGTCTCCTTTTATGAAGTCACCTTTCAATTGAGCTATGCACGCGGTATTGTCTTCGAATATAACTGTGGATACTTTGACATCATTTTTCAGGCCGCAACTTTCTTTAATGAACTGTATCATAGATCTCAACCACACACATTCTAAGTCTAGTAACGTTCTAAGACTTTGGATGGTTGTACATCAATATCACCATTCTTTTAGAGATCATGTGTGAAGAATAATTTTGGTGAAATATGTTTCGTTCTGTCTCCTTTTATAAAGTCACCTTTCAATTTAGTTATGCACGCGACATTATCTTCGAATATAATTGTGGATACTTTGACATCATTTTCCAGGTCGCATCTTTCTTTAATGAATTGTATCATAGATCTCAATCACACACATTATAAGCCTAATAATATTCAAATCCACTTCAAGTGATCGAACAACCATTGGAGTACTTAATAGATGCGCTTTGTCCATGTAAAATCATTTTAAAATTTTCTCAGTGTAGGCAGATTGGTGGACAAAGACCCCATCTGCTAAATGTTCAAATTGCAGACTCAGATAAAGTTTTGTCTTTCCAAAATCTTTCATCTCAAATTCTTTCTTTAGATATTCAATCGCCTTTTGGACCTCTTCAGGAATTCCAATGAGATTTATGTCATCAACATAAACGACGAGTATAACAAACTTTGATTCTATTTTCTTAATAAAAAGACATGGACAAATGACATCATTTATATAGCCTTTATTTATTAAGTACTCATTAAGGCGATTATACCACATACGCCCTGATTGTTTTAGACCATATAATGATCTTTGCAATTTCATTAAGTACATCTCCCGAGACTTATTACATGTTTCAGGCAATTTTAATCCTTCTGTGATTTTCATGTAAATTTCATTATCAAGTGAATCATAAAGGTAAGCTGTAACTACATCTATTAGATGTATTTCAAGATTTTTATGTACAGCTAGACTGATGAGATATCGAAATGTTATTCTATCCATAACAGGTGAATATGTTTCTTCATAGTTGACTCCGGTCTTTAAGAGAATCCTTGTGCAATAAGGCGTGCCTTGTATCTTACAATTTCATTTCTCTCATTTCATTTCTGCACAAAAAAAACCATTTATATCCAACTAGTTTTACACCTTCAGGGGTTTTGACTACAGGTCCAAAAACCTCACATTTAGCAAGTGAGTCTAATTCTAATTGAATTGTCTTTTGTGATTCTAACCAATCACACTCGAGAATTTCACTGTCTTGCATGAGGTTAATTGTAACAACCCCTAAAATGTTGTATATCGGTATTTCAATTCTCAACGAAAATAATACAGCCTCTGTATTTTGGGCATAACTTTTCATAGGTTGGTCCAAATTAGGTGATTCAAATTTCTGGGTAATCACAACATCCTTACCTACAACTTTCATGAGGAACATAACTTCAAATTCGGAGTATAAGTAGGTCAAATAAATTAATCTTTGCAAGATATAGTGCTGTGACGGAATTGAGTGTTGATAGAAGAAAATTCATATCTCACTGTAGGTTGCTCCAAATTAGTTGATTCTTGAACGATATGAAACTAGACTTCCATATCTACAATTCTTATGAAGAAACCAAATCCTAATAAGGAATTTATCTTATTCAAACGTAGCTTCGAAAAAGAGTATTCTGTTAAAAAGAACTCATCTTACCTACCATGGAAACATCTAGATGCATTTGACATCATGCATGACATAAATTGTCCTCCATTTAACATCATCCATGACATCAATATATTCCATTATATTTTCAGATTTTTCTTTATAATTATTTTATTTATTGTTAGGTCCCTCTTTCCCACTATAAATACCCACCTTATTTCCTCATTTTATTCATCAAGCTTTCTTAAGCATTTCTTCTCTCTATATACTTCTTCTCAAATATAGTTTTAGTTTTAGTAGTATAAAAATACTACTCCGGTGATTCTTATACTCCGGGTAGTACACAAAACGCTCCGGCGAGAAGAAAAGGCTAGGGATCCAAGAGTGTTCCAATTCGGAGTAAACCTTCGGATTTAAGGTATGTAAGTCTTTCATAGCATTAGATTGAGTTCGTCCATGCGCCCAATATTTAAATTTATTATAATTGAGTTATAGTTGAGTTTTATTCAAATCTTGAATTCTAGATGAATTAATTCTTCTTCTATTGAGTTTGATATATTTATGCATTAATATTATTATTATTATTATCTCTCATATTATTGGAATTATTGTTCATGGCTACTTTCCCATGAATCCTAATTGATTTGATGTTCATGAATATTTTTACATATGTTTTGAGTAAAGATGTTGGCTTTTTATTATTTTCATTGATAAAAAGAAAGTTATATGAATTAATACTATATATGTATTTTATTGAGTTTTAAAAGAGCATAAGAGTTGAGTTTGAATGAATTTGAGCAAATGATATTTTGAGCAAGATATTTTGATGAGATGTAAATAATGTTTTTTGGAAGTATAATGATTGATGAACATGAAATGAGATGAGTTTGATGATTTAAATTAAAGTCCAATGAGACTAGATGATGAGTTTAATATGAGCACATATTTTGGGAGTAGTATTGAGCACCGAGTTGGGTAAGAGTTTAATTGACTCAAACCCCAGAACTACGTAGCCAGCGTAGGATGGAGGCCATGCCTCTTAAGTCCCAAAAAGAGGACTTTGATGAGTGGATCCAAGATGGTGATGTCCTTTACCCTGGCAAGGTATTGGATGGATGTGGCAACGACATCGCTTCGTTGTATCATCGCTAGCTCATAAGTGATGGTTGTCGGTTAGAGAAACTCCCAACTGAGTAAGCATTGCTTATTACTATTATTTTTATTATTATATTTTAAACTTGCATTACATATTCATGTTGAGATGATGTTGAGTTCTGAGCTGAGTTTTATTGAGAAGAGTTTCTTGATATCTGTCCTTACCTTCCTGCCATTTTACATACTCGTACATTCCACGTACTGACGTCATTCGACCTGCATCGTTTTATGATGCAGATACAAGTGTTATAGATCCTCAACAGGCGCATCGTTGAAGATCATTTCTTTTCAGCTATTTGGTGAGTCCTTCTTGTATTCGAAGGAACTCCTTATCCTTTTATTATTGTTGAGTGTGATGTTTCTTTTGAGGTAGCCATGGACATGTCATTGGCACCATCTAAGAGTATTAGAGGCTTCATAGACAGAGTCTGATGATGTAATCGGAGTAGTTCTCCTTAGAAACTACTTCTTATAAAAATTATCTATTTTTCCTTTGATTATGACTAGCCCACATTAGTATTCTTAAGTCTTCCGCTGATGAATAAATAAGAAATGAGACCAAGTGGTTCTCTCGGAAGCCAGAAATGGTTTCTGAGTACCGGTCACGCCTAGGGTACCCTCTCGGGGCGTGACATTTATTGCAACACTATATGCAAAAATATTATCCACCATAATTTTCGATCGATCTAAATTTATCTTATCACTGGTAGAACTTATTGAAAGTTCTTCATTAACTTGAGTCTCGAGTTCACTGATTTCTTCAGGAATATCAGGATTACTCAAATCTTGACCTTTTTCAGGAGATTTTTGTGTAGTATCATCTTTATTAATTCTCACGCTTCTGTTTCTATGATTTTTATCCTTTGAACCCAATGGTCTACCACGCTTCAAGCGTGTTTGGGATTCAGAAGCTATGATATTAATAAATGGTCCTTTGGAGACATTAATTCAAATAGGCACATTCACTACAGGGATATGTGATTTAGTTATTCGTTTCAAATAAATAAATGCATCTGGCATTTGATTTGCTATTTTTTGTAAGTGGATGATCTTTTGGACCTCCTGCTCACATGTGCCGTTTCGTGGATCAAAATGAGATAGTGATGAAACTTTCCACGCATTTCTCCTATGGGTTCCTTTTTCTCTTCCCCTAATGGCGGAAAAGTTATTTTATCAAACTAACAATCTGCAAATCGAGCAGTGAATAAGACGCCAATCAACGGTTCAAAGTATCGAATTATGGAAGGTGAGTCAAACCCAACATAGATGCCCAACCGTCGTTGAGAACCCATTTTTGTACGTTATGGTGGTACTATAGGCACATATAGTACATAACAATAAATTTCTAGATGGGCTATATTTGGTTCATGACCAAATACTAATTGTGATGAAGGGTATTTATTATAATGTGTCGGTCTGAGACGTACAAGTACTACTACATTGTCACGACCCAAAAACTGAGGTCATGATGGCACACATCTCAAAACCCAATCTGATGTATAACCCTAAAAATAAAATTCATACAAGACTCCCAAAGGGGGAAAGTGATTCCACGATTTAAATAAAAAGAAAAAAAACAATGAAGAAATTATCCAAAAACCTGGTGTCATAAGTATAAAGAGCATCTAATACAAGGTTCGAATCTGAAGATACAACATAAGTCTCTGAATGATACAAAAGACTGAAAAATAAAGATAGACTAGTGACGATCCGAATTCTGGGACCTCACCACTAATCTGAGAATTACACAATCCGCTAGAATATTAACTGCCACGTGGGGTACCCCGACTAGTATCTGCATCAAAAAGGGACACAGAAGTAGGGGTGAGTACAATTCACATGTACTCAGTAGGTTTTAGCTGACTGAGTATAAGGAATTAATCAAACCTATGAAATAAACTAAGGAACGCTTCCACCTGTATATAGAAAAGTCCCACTTCGGCATCGGTGCCGCCAGTTTATATATATAGTGGCACGAATAAAGTATAATAACAACTCATAATCACAATTAATCAAATAATTCAAGCAGCACAAATGTCAATGTAATGCAATGCAATATGATGATGCAATGATGTGGTGGTACGGTGGAATCAAGACTGTCGCACAGCCTGTCGTATACACCTGCCGAGCTGTGCTACCAAGCAGGACCCATGGGGGTCTCGCAGACCATATACCTCAATCTCATTATCCTTGCCACCTCATCGTGGTCAAGGGATCACAATGCATCCACTATCCTGCCGGAAAACTGCCTCGGTCAGGGACTCAAGATACAAAGGTTAGGATCACAATGCATCCACTACCCTGCCGGAAAACTGCCTCGGTCAGGGACTCAAGATACAAAGGTTGGGATCACAATGCATCCACTACCCTGTCGGAAAACTGCCTCGATCAGGGACTCAAGATACAAAGGTTTAAAGGTGTTTCATTTTCTTTCTCAAAAAGAATTTCCATATTTCTCAACTTCCCATGTTTCATGATATGATGAATAAGGATGAATGCATCAAAACACATATGCATGGAAGTAATAATCAACTCACATGTGGTATAAGGTTCAAAGTTCTCAAAACTTAACCTACACATGATATTCACCCTCAATAAATAGTAACGGAAAGAACACACTTTCATTTAAATATTCACCCCTTTCTCAACAATATTTCAATACCCAAGTATGCTCAAAAACCCCAACTCAATCTCTCAGGTGGCATCACAAGTCAAATAATATACTCAAGCCTCTCTCTTAGGCAAATCATAATTCACATGCTCTCAAAGCAAATAAGGCCCCCACACGGGCTATGTAATACAAATAAACCCCGTCACGGCAACACATTAATAAATAAGCCTCCACACAGACATCACAATATATATAACATTCTCAACTTATACTACAACCCCATCCCAAAGTCTATAACATATGAATGACTAATTACCCCATCTCAATCTCAAAGAAAGATAGCCAAACCTACCTCAATTGCCGAAACCACACTCAAATACCTCCACCGGACAAGTAAATCTCAAATTCAGCGCCCGGAATGACAATCCACTATCAACAATGAAACATACACGTCACAAGGAGTCCAATGACACCCATATTGATAGGTTTTGGAACCGGGGGTAAAATGGTCTAAAAATTAACTATTTTCGAAAAGGGTCAAATCTGTAAATTTATTGAACAATCCCATTCTATTGGTAATAAGGAACTCATGGTTGAAAAACCCATAAAAATAGAGCTCAAAACGAGTTGGAAATCACAATTTTCCTTAAATTCGGATTAGGGAAGAAACAAGGTTTTTTGGGGTTTGAAACTAAAATTTAAGAGTTAAAATCGTCAAAAACTTAATGAAAAAGGAAGGTTTTAGGTCAAAAATCACTTACCCAACACTTTGCCTCGAAAATCTCTTCTCAAATCACCTCAAGGAGTTCAAGAACTCAAACAAATGTTGAAAAAAATATTGAAATGGGAAGAAAGGGGCATTTTCTGCCCAAAAAGTTACTGTTCACGCGTGTTACTGTTCACGCGTGTTACTGTTCACGCGTGTTTTTTACAAATTTACGAAAATCACCCTCAAGGTCATTACAATATCCACCACTAAAAAGGATGTTCGTCCTCGAACATAAGATAAAATAAAGTACCTGGGGTCTCAAAAAGCTGAGGGTATCGAGCCTGCATATCAGACTCTAACTCCCAAGTCGCCTCCTCAGCAGGTCGATGCTGCCACTGCATCTTGACCGAAGCGACCTCCTTGGTCCTGAGTCTACGAAGCCGCCTATCTAGAATAACCGTCGGCTCCTCCTCATAAGTCAAATCCGGACTCAACTCTACCGCATCATAAGAAATCACATGAGACTCATCCGGTATGTACTTGCGAAGCATGGAAACATGAAACACCGGATGGACAGCTGACAATTTAGGGGGTAAGGCCAACTTATACGCCACTCCACCTACTCTCCTCAGGATTTCAAACGGGCCAACAAACCTTGGGCTAAGCTTGCCCTTCTTTCCGAACCTCATCACACCCTTCATGGGCGATATTTTAAGCCACACGCAATCACCCACCATGAACTCTAAGGGACGAACCCTCCTATCAGCATAACTCTTCTGACGACTCTGAGCTGTCAATAGTCGACCCTGAATCAAACGTACCCGCTCCACAGCATCCCTAAGTAAGTCAGTATCCAATGCATCAACCGCAACAGAATCAAACCATCCAATGGGTGATCGACACCTACGACCATACAATGCCTCAAATGGTGCCATTTGAATGCTGGAGTGATAACTGTTATTATAGGCAAACTCTGCTAAGGGCAAGTGTTGGTCCCATCGGGCACCAAAATCAATCACACAGGCCCTAAGCATATCCTCCAACACCTGAATAGTTCGTTCAGACTGACCATCGGTTTGGGGATGAAATGCTGAACTCATCTCTAGCCGCGTACCCAAACCACGCTGTAATGCCTTCCAAAAGTGGGAGGTGAACACTGAACCCCGATCTGATACAATAGAGATAGGCACCCCATGCAGCCTAACAATCTCACAAAGATAGATCCTATCTAACTGATCTGCATTATAGCTAGTCTTTACCGGAAGGAAATGGGCTGATTTGGTCAATCGATCCACAATCACCCAGACAGAGTCATACTTACCCAATGTCATGGGTAATCCAGACACGAAGTCCATAGTGATACGCTCCCATTTCCACTCAGGAATGGGCATCCTTTGCATAGGACCACCCGGTTTCTGATGCTCATACTTCACTTGTTGGCAATTTAGACACTTAGCCACAAAATCAATAATGTCTCTCTTCATGCCACACCACCAATAGTGTTGTTTCAAGTCATGAAACATTTTTGTCACTCCCGGGTGAATCGAATACTTGGAACAATGAGCCTCCTCTAATATCATACGTACCCATTCACTAACCTTAGGCACACAAATGCGACCATTAATCCTCAAAACTCCTTCCAGATCAAGAGAGGCTGATTTTGCTTCACCACTCAACACTTTGTCTCGAATGGCCCTCAACTTTTCATCTTCAAACTGGTGTGTAAGAATCTGGTCCATCAAAGTAGACCTAGCCTCCACAAAGGCCAAAATACCATGATGTGTAAAAATATCAAGTCGGACCAACTGTCTAGCCAATGACTGAACCTCCAACGCCAAAGGCCTCTCCACAGCTTTAAGAAAGGCCAAACTACCCATGCTAGATGCTTTGCGACTTAGAGCATCCGCTACCACATTAGCTTTTCCCGGATGATAAAGTATGGTAATGTCATAGTCTTTCAGTAACTCTAACCACCTACGCTGCCGCATGTTCAGATTCGGCTGAGAAAAGATATACTTAAGGCTACGGTGGTCAGTATAGACCTCGTAATGCACTCCATAGAGATAAGGCCTCCACAACTTCAGAACAAACACCACCGCTGCTAACTCGAAGTCGTGGGTAGGATAGTTCTTCTCATGTACCTTCAACTATCGAGAAGCATAAGCTATAACTCTACCTTTTTGCATCAATACACCACCCAAGCCGACTCCCGAAGCATCACCAAACACAATAAATGCCACGCCCTCCTCGGGTAAGGCTAGTATAGGTGCTGAAATCAATAATTCCTTGAGCTTTTGAAAACTCGCCTCACACTCATCAGTCTACTGAAATGCCACGGTCTTTTGAGTTAGCCTAGTCAATGGGGCTGCAATAGAAGAGAATCCTTGAACAAACCGACGATAGTAGCCTGCCAACCCAATAAAACTCCAAATCTCAGTAACCGAAGTAGGCCTAACCCAATCACGAACCGCTGCAACTTTGGTTGGATCAACCATAATACCATCCTTGGTCACTATATGACCCAAGAATGTCACGGACTCAAGCCAAAACTCACATTTGGAGAATTTTGCATACAACTTCTCCTCTCTCAATCTCTGAAGGACTGTCCTCAGGTGCCTAACATGATCCGCCTCATTCTTGGAATAAACCAAGATGTCATCAATAAACACGATCACAAACGAGTCCAAATAAGGTCGAAATACCCGGTTCATCAACTCCATAAAAGCAGCCGGGGCATTAGTCAACCCGAAGGACATAACCACAAACTCATAATGCCCATAACGAGTCCTGAATGCAGTCTTTGGGATATCAGATTCCTGAACTCTCAACTGATGGTAACCCGACCTCAAATCAATCTTTGAGAACACCGATGCACCTTGAAGCTGGTCAAATAAATCATCAATGCGAGGGAGAGGATACTTGTTCTTGATAGTGACTTTGTTCAACTGTCGATAGTCAATACACATCCTCATAGTACCATCTTTCTTCTTCACAAATAAAACCGGTGCACCCCACGGTGATACACTAGGTCTAATAAACCCTTTCTTCAATAAATCTTCCAATTGTTCTTTCAACTCTTTCAATTCTGTCGGAGCCATTCGATAAGGAGAAATAGAGATGGGTTTAGTGTCATGCTCCAAATCAATCACAAAATCGATATCACGGTCAGGAGGAACTCCCGGCAAGTCTGTAGGAAATACATCCATAAACTCTCTCACCACCCTCGTAGTCTCTATATGAGATGACTCCATGGTGAGATCACGTACATGAGCCAAATAAGATAAACAACCCTTATCCATCAAGCGACGAGCACAAATATAAGATATCACCCCCTTAGGATACGAACTCGGATTACCCTTCCATACTAAGCTAGGTAAACCGGGATAAGCTAAGGTCACGGTCTTTGCATAACAATCTAATATAGCATGATAAGGAGATAACCAGTCCATACCCAGTATCACATCAAAATCAAGCATGTCTAATAAAATCAAGTCTGTACGGGTCTCTTTACCCGAAAATATCACCAAACATCCCTTGTATACCCGATCCACTACTAAAGATTCACCTATTGGGGTAGAAATAGTAATAGGCACAATAAGGGACTCACTCACATAATCAATACCCACATCAAAATAAGTCGACACATAAGAATAGGTAGACCCTGGGTCAAATAATACTGAAGCAGAACGATGGCAAACTGGAACAATACCTGTAATAACTGCATCAG
The DNA here is from genome assembly GCF_947179165.1 of Solanum dulcamara. Taxonomy (NCBI): domain Eukaryota; kingdom Viridiplantae; phylum Streptophyta; class Magnoliopsida; order Solanales; family Solanaceae; genus Solanum; species Solanum dulcamara. Next base: position 71,130,340 of record NC_077241.1, on the reverse strand, counting down.
AGGCTTCTGCCTCATATCTACCCGGTATAGCATAGCATAACTGACGATCACCCTTAGCCTGCGAACCACCACGAGCACCACCTCGTACTCTACCCCTAGCACCATGGGTGCCACCTCTAGTATTCTGCGAAGAACCTCGAACAGTTGGAGCATCTATAGAACGAACAACTAGTGCCCCAGGCCATCCATTAGAAGGAGCACGTTTGGGGCAATCTTGGGCCTTATGTCCAAACTCATCACACACATAACAACCTCGAGGACCTGAACTCCGTGGGGAATAACTAGAAGTGTTAAAACGACCTCCGGAGCTCGAAGAACCCTGAATAGCTGCCTGGACTGGTCTGCCCTGATAACCATGGGTTCCTGAACCCGAATATTCTCTACCCTGGGAGGAATGATTGCTGAACTGGCCCTGCCGACGGAACCTCTTGGCCCCGCCCTGTCTAGCACGTCGAATACTCTCTATCATCCTGGCATGATCAATAATACTCTGAAACGTACCCCCAGACAGTACAAGAGAGGCTGTAGCCTCCTAGAGATAACCGATGAATCCCTTCACTAGTTTGCGAATCCACTCGAACTCGGTGGGAATACTCGACATAGCATAACAAGATAACTCATGGAAGCGAGTCTCGTACTCAGATACAGATAGGGAGCCCTGCTCTAGTCTGTCAAACTCATCCCTACGCTGATCACGAAGGCTATAAGGCACAAATCTCTCAAGGAACACCTCAGTAAATTGTTCCTAACTCATCATAGGAGAACCAATAGGTCTACGAGCCAGAACTGACCTCCACCATTCTTTGGCCACTCCCGCAAATTGATATGAAGTGTAAGCAACTCCATGTGCCTCTAAAATGCCTAGGTTGAACAACCTATCTTGACACTCAGTCAAAAAGTCATAGGCTTTTTCTCCGGCTTTACCATCAAACCTTGGAGGTGCCAATCGAACGAACCTCTCGAAACTCTTCTGCTCAGCTACCGACATGGCAGCATTAGCAGAAACTGGCGGAGCTGCAAATCTCGGAGGTGCAATAGAAGGCATTGAAGATGAACCAGGAGTCTGAAATCCTACACTAGGCCCCTGAACTGGCGGTGTAGCACCAACTGTGATAGGAGAACCTATAGTACCTGAAATAATACCAGAGGTAAGAGCACCATCCAGTCTAGCCAATAATCGAACCAATAGCTCCTGAAGCATCGGAGTACTATCGGGAACCACAGGAGGCTGGGATGGCCTCTGCTCCTCAGTCTTTTGCTCTAAGTCATCCTCATGCTCATACATGGGCTCAGGTGATAGCTCTCTAGCTCGTCCACGAGCAGGTGCCGCTCCCCTTGCTCGGCCTCGTCCCCTGACTCCACCACGTCCTCTACCTCGCCCGCGTAGTGGGGCTCGAGTAGCAGGTGCATCCTCACCCTCAGTAATTGTGGCTCTAGTCCTCACCATCTGCGCAGAAGGAATAGATCAGAGGTATACAACACTTGATATGAATAAATCGCACGAAGGGAGTAAAAAGAAAGAGATTTTCCTATTAAGTATCTTGTAGCCTCTCGAAGATAAATACGGACGTCTACGTACCGATCCGCAAGACTCTACTAGACACCCTACTCTTTAACTTATGAGACCGGTGAACCTAGGGCTCTGATACCAATTGTCATGACCCAAAAACTGAGATCATGATGATACACATCTCAAAACCCAATCTGATGTGTAACCCTAAAAATAAAATTCATACAAGACTCCCAAAGGGGAAAGTGATTCCACGATTTAAATAAAAAGAAAAAAAAACAATGAAAAAATTATCCCAAAACCTGGTGTCATAAGTATAAAGAGCATCTAATACAAGGTTCGAATCTGAAGATACAACATAAGTCTCTGAATGATACAAAAGACTGAAAAATAAAGATAGACTAGTGACGATCCAAATTCTGGGACCTCACCACTAATCTGAGAATTACACAATCTGCTAGAATATTAACTGCCACGTGGGGTACCCCGACTAGTATCTGCATCAAAAAGGGACACAGAAGTAGGGGTGAGTACAATTCACATGTACTCAGTAGGTTTTAGCTGACTGAGTATAAGGAATTAATCAAACCTATGAAATAAACTAAGGAACGCTTCCACCTGCATATAGAAAAGTCCCACTTCGGCATCGGTGCCGCCAGTTTATATATATAGTGGCACGAATAAAGTATAATAACAACTCATAATCACAATTAATCAAATAATTCAAGCAGCACAAATGTCAATGCAATGCAATGCAATATGATGATGCAATGATGTGGTGGTACGGTGGAATCAAGACTGTCGCACAGCCTGTCGTATACACCTGCCGAGCTGTGCTACCAAGCAGGACCCATGGGGGTCTCGCAGACCATATACCTCAATCTCATTATCCTTGCCACCTCATCGTGGTCAAGGGATCACAATGCATTCACTATCCTGCCGGAAAACTTAACCTACACATGATATTCACCCTCAATAAATAGTAACGGAAAGAACACACTTTCATTTAAATATTCACCCCTTTCTCAACAATATTTCAATACCCAAGTATGCTCAAAAACCCCAACTCAATCTCTCAGGTGGCATCACAAGTCAAATAATATACTCAAGCCTCTCTCTTAGGCAAATCATAATTCACATGCTCTCAAAGCAAATAAGGCCCCCACACGGGCTATGTAATACAAATAAACCCCGTCACGGTAACACATTAATAAATAAGCTTTCACACAGACATCACAATATATATAACATTCTCAACTTATACTACAACCCCATCCCAAAGTCTATAACATATGAATGACTAATTACCCCATCTCAATCTCAAAGAAAGATAGCCAAACCTACCTCAATTGCCGAAACCGCACTCAAATACCTCCACCGGACAAGCAAATCTCGAATTCAGCGCCCGGAATAACAATCCACTATCAACAATGAAACATACACGTCACAAGGAGTCCAATGACACCCATATTGATAGGTTTTGGAACCGGGGGTAAAATGGTCTAAAAATTAACTATTTTCGAAAAGGGTCAAATCTGTAAATTTATTGAACAATCCCATTCTATTGATAATAAGGAACTCATGGTTGAAAAACCCATAAAAATAGAGCTCAAAACGAGTTGGAAATCACAATTTTTCTTAAATTCGGATTAGGAAAGAAACAAGGTTTTTTGGGGTTTGAAACTAAAATTTAAGAGTTAAAATCGTCAAAAACTTAATGAAAAAGGAAGGTTTTAGGTCAAAAATCACTTACCCAACACTTTGCCTTGAAAATCTCTTCTCAAATCACCTCAAGGAGTTCAAGAACTCAAACAAATGTTGAAAAAAATATTGAAATGGGAAGAAAGGGGCATTTTCTGTCCAAAAAGTTACTGTTCACGCGTGTTACTGTTCACGCGTGTTTTGTACAAATTTACGAAAATCACCCTCAAGGTCATTACATACATGTAAGATAGCATGATCCCAAACAATAATTGACAGTTTGTTTTCATTAGTAAAGGTCTTGCTATCAATTTTAGGTGCTTAATAAATGACTCTGCAAGGTCATTTTGAGTCTGAACATAAGCAACAGGATGTTCAATTTTCCAATTGATAAGCAATAATCATTAAAAGCTTGGGATGTAAATTCTCCAGCATTATCAGGGCGAATGGCCTTAATTGGATAATCTGGGAATGGCTCCCTTAATCTTATTATTTATGCTAACAACTTCGCAAACGCCAGGTTGTGAGATGATAAATGGCGCACATGAGACCATCTAGACGATGCATCTATTAGGACCATAAAATATCTAAACAATCCACTAGGTGGATGAATAGGTCCACATATATCTCCATGTATGCGCTCTAAAAAGCCAGGAGATTCGATGTCAATCTTCAGGGTCGATAGTCTAGCAATTAATTTGCCTTAATAACAAGCAACACATGAAAATTCATCACTCGTAAGAATCTTCTGGTTCTTTAATGGATGTTCAGTTGTAGGGCTGGGCGTTTGATATTCGGTTCGATATTTTCAAAATTCAAGTTCGGTAATTGTGTAATGGGTAATTCAAAGTATATACCAAATACCGAACTTTTAAACTTCAGTTCGGTAATTTGGTAATCGATAAATCAAATTTCAGTTCGATATGGTATTCAGTAATACCATATTGAAGTCAAAGTCCACATAGAATATGATAGTAAATCATATTCACAATAGCAATAATAAGAGATGTGAAGATTTTTAATAACAAACTAAACAATAGATCGAATACAAGTATACAACTGAGTCTCAAACTAATTGTAAAAAATATATACATTATGGCTTATTCAAATCTCCCAACTTCAACGACGCATATAACCCCAGTGATGAAAATTCCGACATTGCAGAAAGCCAGAAATTGTTTAGAGTATTACTGTATCCTTTAGGAGCTGACAGAGGGAAGAGTCACACACCACAACCTGATCTTGAAACTGATTAGAGCATCACTGTATCTTTGTCTCCTGGTCAGTATACACAATTTCAGAAAATATTTCACAAGCACTTGTATGATTAACTCAACATGAAGGATCAACTGTACTCACTGCAATCCTTAAAAAATTATAGAAAAACAGAACAAAATAGTATGTGTATTAACAGGTAGCCTTACAGAACTCTCTTTTTAGTATTTTTGTACTGAGATTTCATGCAATATCTTATCTCCTTAATTAGGTTCTCCGTATTACCTTATCTTTAATAAAAATAAAACAAGATAAATAGAAAACAAAATGCTAGAAAACAAAGACAATTGAGATGCTAGAAAACAAAGACAATTGAGATGCAACAATATGTAATATAGCTGAATAGAACAATTACTAAATTGAATACTCATGCATAAAGGAATACTGAACATAACTTGACTGAGGTAGAGCATGCAAATAAAATGAAATATAAAAGCTTTACAATTGAAATAACGCAATATATGCAACTCTTTAAAAATAACACTTTTCTCTTCTTGAGGAGTTTCTCTAATCGACAATTATCAGTATGAGCCTTGTGATGATACAATGTACTGCTAACGTCGCCAGAGCCGTCCTTTATCTTGTTAGGATAAGAGACACAAGTCAATTCATGGATTCATCTAAAAAGTCCTTATTAGGGACTGAGGTGAGGAATCGCCCGAACCAACGCACGATTCTATTCTACATAACTTTTATCTATAATTTAGATCATAATGCTATATTAGATGCATCAATTTTCACCTTGCAATTGAGAGCAACCTTGGTAAAAGCAGACAAATGACAATCTCTTCCAAACTCAACTAACTTATTCAAAATGTCTCTTCCGACCAAGATCATAACGCCATTTTGGAGTGGTCTTCTTCTCATATGCCTGCAAGTAGAAGAAGTGTTTAAATGAGACAAAGAATACTCAGAATCCTATCAGTAAAGGGGGTAAATTGCACCCAAGGGCGTGGCCTAGTCGTCAATGAAGTTCAAAAAATAAAGAAAATGCTAAACAGACCAAGAGCGAGCAGAGAAATAGAGCTTACACATTTGTCAAATTCAGGCAACTTTTCAGAACAAACGACACTAGCAGCAGAAGTATAATACATATGGCAAGAAAGGAACCAATGAATCTTCCAATCTAACAGCAAAAGTCCTGAAGCTCTCACTAGAATGATAATGTAGGATGTCCATATAGATTAATGAAAGCAAGGCTATCTAGAATACTTGCCCGGGGGGGGCTTGGCAGTAGTACTGAACATTTCTTTGATTTTGAAGGATCGCACTCAACTTAGCATGTAGGCCATCTTCTTTACCATTGATCTCATTACTTCTAGGAATACTTTCACCACATTGCAACAAGGAAAAAGTTGTTTCCATATCTGGTGTACAAGAAGCAGAGCAGATGTTGATAAAATTCACAAGCAGAGGACAATTGAAAATCTGAAAAAGTAGAAGCAGAGCAATTTAGACGCAGACATGTTTAACAATTGTTTTTGTTATAAAGGAACCAGCAAATAACAATTTGAATTGAGAACACATCAATACATCAGAGCTTGGATTTTTTGTTCAACAAATAGCACTTCATAATATCCATAACTGATCCAAAATCTGCTTTCACTATTTTTCAGCTTGAATAATGCAGTCAATATCATCCATAGCTAAAAAGAATTTAAAATGTGTCAACAATTAAACTAAGTAAAAAAATATAAAAATAAAATACAAAAACTGAGAAACATACCAAGTTCAAGTTTCATAAGATGAGTGCGCCAAAATTAGATCTCAACCCTTTTAACAACCAAATATCCATTTGAGTCAAGAGCATTCTGCATCTAGGAACTTCTTAATGAATTGAACTCAAAATAGAAAGTTTCAAGAATTCGCAACAATCATTCATTCGGTAAGACTATTAAAAAAGAGGAGAAGAGAAGAAGGAAGACTAGAAGAGGAAGAGGAAGAGAAAAAGCAAAGACCAAAGAGAACTTACCTTCAAGTGAAGCGGTGAAGGTGAAGGCGGCGTGAAGCGGTGGTCGATAAAGGTGAAGGCGTGAAGCTGAAGTGCAGAACTCAGAAAGTGATGAGGTCTTAACTTAAGTTAAAGTGTTAGTGTGTTAGGGTTAGATAAGTTAAAGACATTATTGGGCTGGAATTAAATTTTAGCAATGGGCATATAGCCCTTTATGTTTAAAAGGAGTCTTTTAGGTTAGGCGGCACAACAGATTTAATTTTGGTATTCGGTATTTACCGAATACCGAATGGTATACTTATAAATACCGAATACCGAAATGTTAAATTTTGGTATCGAATATCGAATTGAATTACCGAATACCGAATATCGAAATATCGAAATAGCCGGTTCGGTTCGGTAATTCAGTTTTTGGTATTTTATGCCCACCCCTATCCAGTTGAGTTTTCAAAGATTCGTCTCATCATTATTGATTCAGGATGACCGATTCGATCATGGCATAGCACAAATGTATTTAGATTAGTAAATTACTGCTTTACGATCAAACGTGCTTCAATTGCATTAATTTTTGCATAATATAGGCCAGACGACAAAGTTATGAATTTTTCCAAAATATATTTCTGGCCTGAGACACTCTTGGTTATACCAAGATATTCAGTATTTATTTCATTTAGTGTCTCGACATGATATCCATTCCTGTGGATATCTTTAAAACTTAACAAGTTTCTTGGGATTTAAAAGAGAATAGTGCATCTTCTATAACAATTTTTGTCCTCTTAGGTAGAAATATAGTAGTTCTTTCAGAGCCTTCTATCATCTTTGAATTATCAGAAATTGTAGTAATATTTGCTTTTCTTCTAAGCAAGTTGCAAAATATTTATCGTCTTTAAAAATAGCATGAGTTGTTTTACTATCAATCACACAAATATTCTCGTGATTGATCATTGATCCAAATAAAATTTGAGGCATATTCATATTTTTTCTTCAAAAAGAAATAAAGTAAATATTATAATTAAAACATGGTCCATTATACAAATTTTATTTATTTACATGGATACGAAAAATACAAACATATCATTTAGTACAGACAAATAAAAAAAATTATTTAAAAATTATTAGGCTTATCAATATTCATATTGTCTTCTAGAAAATTAAAGAAATCAGTTACATCCAACTGCATAGGCTCAATATTATCTTTAAAGATAAAGTTTGTCTCTAAATTATTTTCTGCCCTCTTCGAGGATGCCTAATATAGGTGAACCAAGTGTTTTGATGACTGACATATTCGTGACCAGTGCCCCATACCTCCACATCTATGACACATACTTTCTGAATTTTTCTTAGGTAAAACTTCTGGCTTTCCACTCTTTTTTTATAATGCTGATCATTTTTCGGTGTCAGCCGAGCATCATGATTATAATTTCTTCTTTGACCATGACCATGACCATGACTAGGGCCATGATCTTTTTTTGTTGGTTATAATTTGTCTGATTCACTTCAGAAAGTGGCAAAGAACCAACGGGCCGACTATCATAATTTTTCATCAATAGTTCATTGTGAAGTTCAGCAATCAGAAGGTGAAAAAGTAATTCAAAATAATTCTTAAAACTCTTTTCGCGATATTGCTGCTGCAGGAGCATATTCGCGGATGTAAATGTGAAGTATGTTTTTTCAAGTTTATCTTGCTCAGTGATTTCTTCTCCGCATAAATTTAACTGAACTATAATTCTAAACAAGGCAGAATTATATTCAGTTATATTTTTAAAATCCATTAATCTCAAATTTAGCCAATTATGACGTGCTTGTGGAAAGATGACTAACTTCAAGTGGTCATATCTTTCTTTTAGATTCTTCCACGATTTAAGGGGGTCTTTTAATGTAAGGTACTGCAATTTTAATCCCTCGTCAAGATGGTGGTGGAAAAATATCATGGCTTTGACACGGTCTTGACTAGATGCCGTATTGTCATTTTTGATGGTGTCTGCCAGACTCATCAATTCTAGATGTATTTCGGCATCTAGTGTCCATGATGAGTAGTCTTTTTCAGAAATATCAAGCAATAAATTCAAGTTTTTGAGATATTAGACATTCTAAGAAATTAAAATTCTTACCATTTTTTGTTACCTTCCTAAAAATAGTTCAAAGTGATGGAAGCTCATGCTGATAACGTGTTACAAAACAAATTAACTTAGTAAAAAAAGAAGAAAAGGATAATAAGAGAAAGAAAGAGGAGTAGATAAGTGAAAACGTACATGCATCATTTTTCATTTAAGATGTGCTCTTTTATAGACAAAATAAAATATAAGTTGTGGACAACTTGTCTACTACAACTTGTCTAGTGGGTCCAATAAATGGACATCCACTATACCCCCGTTCATAACAAAACTTAATTTATTAATAAAGATTTGTGTGTTATAAACATATTTGTTTTATACTTAATATCTATTATATAAATTTCTTCGGAGAAAAATTACAAATCATAATTAGGACTAAAACAATTTTTTCGTGTAAATAAAGAGTTTTTTTTCATTGTAAAGAATATCTCAATCCTTGAATATCCTTCGAGAGAAATAAGAAGTCAGCTCTTCTCCCTGTTATTCTTCTTCTGATTATTGTGGATATTTTTATTAGTATACTGTAATTGTATCCATATTCCACATTTTATTCATCATAAGTAATACTCTGTCTATTTCAATATATTTGTCTTACTATGTTTGTCTTACTTTATTTTTAGTTTGATTTAAAAAAATATTTATTTAAAATCATAAGATTAAGAGTCGTTTGACCATGAATATGAAATCATGAGATAAAATTGAAGTTTTGTTTGGACATGCAATTTGAATTTTTTATGTTGTATGTTTTCTCATAAATATAAAAACCTCATAAGTTGTAAAACTATTAAAATTATCCAATTCTTTATACAAGCTTATCAAATAAGCCAAAGTTTATAAAATCGCATAATACACTATCACAAAACTATTCTAAAAAAAAAATATATTGATCAAACTTTATTTCAATAAAAAAAATTGAACATAAGTTATAGTGTACTAGTCTTTAATATAATCCTCCCACGTAGTACGTATAATCTTCTCACGTTGAACTTGCATTTTCCGATTATATAACCGAGAAGACAAGCCAACATTGTTACGTTGAGCCATTTCTTGGTCAATTTGGTTGGTAAATAAATTTGATCAAAATAAATGTATTTGGTGAATATAAATGATAAAGTAAGAACTTATTTGAAGTAATAATAAATTATATGTTAGTGAGAATAATCGTTATATGAGATATAAATAGTTTAAAAAATAATTATATGAACAATAATTTTTTTTACATATGAAATAATGGTTATTATATGTAAATGTGGGGTTATTTTACAAAATATAAACTTGTGGGTGAATTTTTGTATTTAAAAAATCTCAAATCATGATTTGAAATTTCCAAATCATGTTTTTTTGGAGAATTTGAAATTGCATGAAATCGCATGTCCAAATGTCTATTAAAAAAATTGGTACGTTTGACATATGTTTAATTTAAAACTGCAAGTACTTTTTAAATTAAAGACTCATTAGCCTATTTTATTAAAATGAAATATCTGGGGAAAAAACATCTATTTACTTTCTTAAAATTTGTATCAAATCAAAATAGGACAATAAGTTAAAACGAATAAAGTATATTTTTATATAAAATTAATTAATATTGCAAATCAAATATTGCATTAGTTATGTATAGATTTTTCTTTTACATAACTAATTTAATAGTAGTTTTGATAGAGAATTAGACCTCTTGGTTCGAATTCAACTTTGAGCTTATCGCTTCTTTATGTCCATACATCTATCTCAATATTCTTATCTTTGTTGAAATTGACATCTTCTAAATATAAGAATTCCTTACCGACAACACTATATTTGATACAACAAAGTCAATCTAATCACATTGTATCACAAGACTAAAATTTAAACCCATAGAATTTTGGCTATTACCTTAAATAGTTTTTTCTCAAATCGGTTATATGTGCATTTGGGCCTGCAAATCTCCCCAATCTAACCATTATCAGCCCAAATCTCAAATTATCCAACAATTTGGCCCATTAGATATCACTAGAAACAAAAACTCTATTTAAATCTTCTCTCTTCCTTATCCGCATTTATCATTCTAGGGTTTTCCATTCCCCAATCAATTTTTTTTTCTATCAATGGCTTCCTTATGTCCTCAGTACTTCCATAGTTTTTTTCTGTAACATTTCCATCAATGGCTTCCCAATGTCCTCAGTGCTTCCATAGATTTTTTCTGCAACATTTATAGCTCTAAGCATGAGAATAACTGCACACGCATAAAGGCTTATGCTAAAATTTATTGAAATAGCGGAGCCTTGAGCGATAGTGCAAAGAGGAAATGCTGACCTTAATCAGCGGCGGCCAGACAACCGCTGAGATGAATCCACAGATGGGTTCCATTTACAATGGTACTTGTCTACTAATTTCATCTCACAATTTTCTGATTTTCTCACTTTGTTTCTGTTATTTATTTTTTGAAGTCGTGATGGTTCAATTTTGAAATGGGGCGAGTTTGTTTGCTATGCTTGTATGACCCATGTGTGTTTCCATATCCTATCGCCTTGTTTATCAGGGTCTCTGCTATTATCTCTTGGGATTGTCCATGAGAAACATATTCCAAAAGTTTATTAATTTGCATTGCTTTTTCGTGTGATAAAATGTTGTTTTTGTGGTTTAATATTGGCTGGTGAGGAAATCTATATTAAAAGAACACCATCTTTCGGGACTGAATGGCCCCATAGGCCTTGCTGTTTATTCTGCAATTCTGAAGCCAGTTTCCTATTTGCTTAAATAGTTTCTTTGGGTGGTTTTGCTTTATGGTAATAGGTTTTGTTTGGTAATTGGGATAAGAATAATAATCTCGAGATAAAATTTGTTATTATCTTTTATTTCATGTTTGATTTGAGTTAGTAGCTAATTTTGGAATTATTTTATTCCACCATTTGTACCATAATAAAGTGGTGAGATTACTATATCACATAGAAGGTAGCATAAAATAATCTCATTTCACAGCCTTTGAGATATCCTTGCTTGTCCCATACCATGTACCAAATGACCCCTTAATCTTTTCTGGAATTCTTGGGTGTATTTCTTTTGTAGTCTTGGGTATTAAGTTGAAGAAAGACTGATAGCTTATGGGTTTTGGGCTAATTTTTAGTTTATTGTTTTGAGATTTGTGGTTGAGAAATGAAAAAAGTTAGTCTTTTTTTGGATTTTTGAGTTATTGCAGTCTCTGGGATTTTGAATAGTTTTGTGCTTATGGACAGTCAAGTGCTGTTTAGATAAATTCAACAATAGTACTTAACGTAAAACATAAGCTATATTTGTATAGCTACCATGTCTTTCAAGTCTTTTCTTGCTTTTAACAAGTGAAGACTATCCTGTTGTGGCTGATATCCTATTGCAGAATCAGTTTATTATCAAATATTGGGTTTTGTATTCTTTGGATGTGATGAGATTTTTATTGAATTGGGACAAGTTTCTGTGGTACTTGTATGACCCAAATGGAAAAAATCATCACAGAGCAAGCCCCTTTTGTTGAGTGGCAGTTGATTTTCTTCTGCTTAATCCGAAAGGGGCGATCTCATATCCTATCGCCCTGGGGAGCAGAGTCTCTGCTATTACCATTTGGGTTTGGCCATGAGATATACATTCTTCTGTTGTCCATATTACATATGGATCAATAGCTAAATACTCTTGCTTGTATGCTCAATCAAGCCAAACGGATTGAAATGGCACACGATGTACACTCTGAAATTATACATTAAATATGAACTTCTATAATTCACACATAATTAGTTAATCAAGTTAATGTGGTGTTAGAGAACTTATCTATCGATAATTATTTAAAGTTGTCCGTATATTTTACTAAAACATTTCAATTAAGTCTTGTGCCAATTGATAACCAAAATTAGATAAATCACATCTAATAATGCTTGTGTAGCAGAAAACGTTTTTTGCGAACTAATCAAAAAATGAGTTGGTTATTAATGACGTAGAATATTATAATCTTCGACGATAAATTCAATTAAGACCATTGGGATCATTCCAGAGCTTTGGGACGCCTAAAGTTCTTGTTACATAAACGAAGATGTGCTTATTCTCACGACGTTAACGAAATAAACTTTATAGAATTGAAAAATCCCAAAATTGTCATGGAAAAGCAACTTCTCCCTCCGAAGAGTTCTCATATCATATGCTCACATGATGGATTGATATAAAGGTGCGAAAAGAATATGAAAAATTCGATATGATCAAATTGATAGAATCTAATCGAATTGATTTATCTCATTTTTTAAATAAAATTGTGTATTTTTATGTAAGTGTATAACTATTTTGAATAATTGGGATTGTCTTTTTAATTTATATAAAAGCTAAAAAAAAATCGACGCAAAATGAATAACCTTACATGCATGTAAATATATTTATATATTTACAAGATGTTAAATTTAATATATAAATATATTTTATAACATTTTTCAAATATAAATATAATTTAGGTCTTAGACTGGTGATCGGGTGATATTGGGTTTTTACTTTTTAATTATCTTTTGATTTATTAGATTTAAAATTAAAAGATATTATAATAGATACTTCATAAAATAATATGGCAAAATTTATGCAAGCACTTCTATTAAGTGTTTAAGATCAAATAATACGGCAACAAGGTTTTACATTCTTGACTTTTTGGTGAAGAATTGAAGTGCTTTGAACATACTTGCGAAAAAACTATTTTAATAATAGTGTACTTTATAAGCAAGAAAAAATTGAAAATTAACTGAATTATATCGATACCTAAAAAAACCAATATGATTAGAATAGTTTTAAAAAATCTAATTTTGGTTATAAATTGTAAAATATCCAAAAAAAAAAAAGAGATGATATAATTTTTTAAAAATAACCGACTGAACCATCCCATTGACACCCTAATTTTGTTTTGTGGAATCCATCAATAAGACAACGCAAACTTTTTGTGTGTCCATATTTGAATAATTTCTCCACAACTCCTAATGCTTGCCTGTTGTGTTATGATTCTACTACAGATGATTACGAAATTATATTGATTTATAGATCGTTTTATCTTGTTTGTTCTACAAATAAGAATTTTTGGACTATAATAAAAACTCTCCGTGTTAGAGCAAAGTTTAAAAGACAAGAAAATCAACTATTGTCGGTCACATGTATGTTGTGAGGGTATTACGGAGGGAATTAGCCCTGATAATTGTGATAGAAATAACTAATTAGGAGTCTTGTTAGCGTTCGAAAAACTAATATAGAATTGTTATTTGAAGGCAAATAACATAAACTCGCTCTTATTTGTAAAATTGTGAAATACATTAAATCACTACTTGAAAGTAATTTCCTTTGTATCCTTGTTTGTTGCATTGATCATTTAATTGCTTTCTATATTTGTTTATATTTCCACATTATTTAATATTCTTTTTTAAAATTAAAATATTATAAAGGTCGGTGGTAATTCCTTACTTTCTTAATCGCCTTTATATGGTTCTTAGTGATATTCAAATCCGATTCATAATTAGGTTAATTATATTGCGACAATAGTATAATTGAAGAGTGAGTTTGAATGTTATTAGTATTATGCTTGCATTTAATATAGACAACACAATAATCACAAATTTCAATCAAACATAAAATTGGTACTTATCTCTTGAAGCGTGATCGTGATCGCGAATTAAGTCTTCAAGCATAAACAAAGATTATTCACACGATGGTCTTCGTATTCCATTGTCTTCTACACTATAATTCGAATAATACGAAATTTGTTTAGATCATGCGTACAACTTTTCGAAGAAAGCTACACATACAACTTGATTGCACATATTTTCTTCTTTTCCCTAATAATAATTAATTTGGCAGTGTTATGTTAAAATATAGTCAATCTAATATATGCTTAGAAATATATTATTATATATTTAATAAGAATTGAGAAATTCTACAAAAACCAAAACGATGAAAACTTGATTTGATTTAATTCTGATATTTAAATAATCAACTAAATTAATATATTTATATTTTAAAAGAAAATCAATTCAAATCGGATAATAAACACCCTGCATGACAATGTAAATGAGTCTATGATTTTATTTTATTTTGGTTTCGAATTCCCAGCTACTGTGTGTAAAAAAATATAGACCTGATAAGGGATAACCATACAACCAATGGAATGGAAAAATGAATTGAATTAGACTGTAATATTTGATCCAGCAGATTAACATCGAGTTAAAGTATATAGCACAAAATATTTAAATGTTATCACTTTTCATTCCAAAGTAAAATATATACAATTTTAGGCGAATTCATGACAGAAGACTCATATCATTAGTTAATGATCAGAATTTTAAGTTAAACATGATATATGTTCGTCGATAAATTTTACTATGCAATTTTATTTTATTTTTTTGGATAGTTTACAAATTATACATAATATTACTTTTTGATATAATATATAAATATGTTTTTTGATGCAATTTTGATTGAAAACTATCTCTATTAATTTTGAGTGTGCATAAGTAAATACTTAAATTTGTATGAAATAAAACAAGTAGACACGTGTGTTCTATGTGGCATAATACAATATGAAACAAAATTGTCAGGTAGAATGCCACATAGAACGAAATATGTATATTTATTTAATTATATATAAATTTAAATATTTATTTGTGCATATTTAAAATCAGAGAAAATAAATATTCGTTTAAGTTATGCCATTACTTTTTCAACTTCATTGTTTCTTTTTACTTTTAATTTTAATTTTCAAACAACTCCGAAGTCAAAACGGCGTCGCTCTTTGTTCTTCACTTAGATGCATTCGTTATTTGGGAATTAGGATTAAGAAATCCCTAATTTCAGAACGTGAGAAAGCTGAATGCCTGAAGGAGTAGAACTTCTTCTCCAATATCTGCTCAGTTCTGCAATTTGTTGTCGTCGCCGGTCGTTGGTCATGGCAGTCACGGTAAGTTCCCTTCTCTCTCCATTTTTTTCAGAAGATAGGAAGCAATTTTTGTTTGTCACTCCTGTTTTATTTATGATGATGATATGGCTTAAATAAAAAAATGTAGATTCATATAGCCGATACCGGCTTGTTTGGGACTGAGCAATAGTTGTTTTTCTTGTTGTTGTTGTTGGGTTATGTATAACCTAGGGAGAAATGTTCACCTATCAGTGTATTACGTATATTAGTTAACCTTTCCGAATTTCTCAATTCGGTGAGCTCGACTTTATTTTCGTACTCTTGCTCCGTAAATCAGAAGTATATTTAGTTGTATAATGTAAGCCAGTTAAGTAGGTGTAAGTTTGTAACCTGCTTCCAGCTTCTATCTCTTTCATTTTTTTCAATCATTACTGAAGAGAATGTTCGGATTAAGGGAGAAGGAAGAGAAGTATGATATGCAATCATCAAATGTTTGCATCTTTAGAATAAATAAACTTGCTCCAGGCTAAAGAACAGTTTAAATCAAACTTATTGTCTATAAAGGAAATTAGGATGGTTAAATTTTCTGGATCTAACGGAGATATCCATCTTTAAAACCTCTTTAGACTACTGGAATGCAACTCAAGAGCACCAAGCTAGGAATACATATTCAATATAGCTACATAATATAGTTTTTTGGGCTTTCCTAGTTGACTCGTTAATTATTGTCATTGTATCCTTTATTTTTAGTTATGTTAGCAGAATACAGATTCTTAATTTTATGTAAATGAAAAGCTTTTGTAGTAGTACTATTATTCTAAAAGTGAATACATATTCTTGATTAGGTGAAGTGTTTTACAGCGAACTTCATTTCTGTTTCTTTCTATGAGGTGGTTCTTCTAACTAAACTGTTATTTTATTATTAAGTTGAAAAAATCAAGTTTGGCCTCTCATAACCAACCCAACCTAGAAGAAAATGCCAACCTATCAGAAGTTCCATTTGATATTCTTCTCGAAGATACGAAATTGATTTAGATTCTTTAAAGATGATCTGGGTGGAAGAACACAAATCTTGGACTATCATCCAAACCATCGTGATATAATTAGAAGATCGTACCTTTAGAAAGATCATTTTCGACCTCGGAATCATAACTTCCCTCAAATAAATTTTTATGGAGTAATGCATAGTTTAATCCAACATGGTTTGATGATTATCATGATTAGTTGGAGTATAGTGCTAGTAACAATGTAGTATATTGCTTGAATTGTTATTTATTAAAGACGATAATGTTGGTAGGAGACAGGAAACAGCCGTCCTACCTTGGTAGGAGTAAGGTCTGCATACATTCTACCCTCCCAAATGTTGTGGGATTTCACTGGGTTGTTGTTGTTGTTGATAATGTTCATCAAGATGAGATGATATATTTTTGAGTATAAGGTTTTAGAGTTGAAATAAATTATAAGCTTTACTTGATAAAAAAAAGACAAGCTTTGGGAAACATGTTGGTGGTCCAAATAGTATTCATAATAAAGCAAAAAAGAAATGTGAAGATCTAATGCAACAACAACAATCTATTATATCTTCATTTGATAGACTATCTAATCAAGTTAATGAGTACTAGGTTTGCTTAATTACTTTAATTGATGTAGTATGACTTTTTTTCAATTTTTTAAACCATGCGGGCGCGAGGCGAATTGTTTTACATATCACGGGAAGCCCTGAGACATTGAGCGTAAGTCCCATGTATCTTTCATTTTTTAAAGATTTTATAAATTAATATAATTGGAATGGAATAAATATTAAAAAAGGATAAGTCACCAAAAAGGTAAAATTACTAATAATTTGTTGAAAATTCAAGAAAACTAAGAAATAAGTGGAAAATGTATATAGATCTACTTCATCCCATTACCTATGAGAAGAAAACCGTTACAAGTCTTTCCTTACAATCATTCAGATAAAAAAAAAGAAAAAAGGATATAAGATTTGTTATAATGAATCAACGGTTATCAAAGAGGAGTTCACTATCACGCCCCGAGTCTACATCTTAGGCATGGCCATCACTCGAAAACTATTGATGGTCCCAAGCGAACCCTTCACCTAGCTGGCTATTAAGGGGAAGACTGAACTCAAATGTGGAAGCTAAATAAAGTGAGCATTTAAAACACTTTAAGCAAATTCATGCAACTATCTAAAAGTACTCAATAATATAGATGATAAAGGGCAGCTCGGTGCACTAAGGCTCTCGCTATGCACGGGGTCCGGGGAAGGGCCTGACCACAAAGGTCTATTGTACGCAGCCTTATCTTGCATTTCTGCCAGAGGCTGTTTCCAAGGCTTGAACCCGTGACCTCCTGATCACATGACAACAACTTTGCCAATTACTCCAGACACACTATACTTTCCATGAAACCTCTACTAACTATAAATATGTGCCAAGACAAGACCCACGACTACCTCTAAAAAAGAAAACTATTAATACTGAAAGCAAAAACTAAAAGGAGTCCTCCGAAAGCATGGAGGTCTAACCAAAAAGGGCTGATGAAGATGTGATTTCAACGAAGCGCCTGTTGATGATCTCGAATACCCGTATCTGCATCATAAATGATGCAGCGTCGAAAGACGTTAATATATGAAAGGTACAATATGTAATATAGCTGAATAGAACAATTACTAAATTGAATACTCATGCATAAAGGAATACTGAACATAACTTGACTGAGGTAGAGTATGCAAGTAAAATGAAATATAAAAGCTTTACAATTGAAATAAAACAATATATGCAACTCTTTAAAAATAATACTTTTCTCTTCTTGAGGAGTTTCTCTAACCGACAATTATCAGTATGAGCCTTGTGATGATACAATGTACTGCTAACGTTGTCAGAGCCGTCCTTTATCTTGTTAGGATAAGAGACACAACTCAATTCATGGATTCATCTAAAAAGTCCTTATTAGGGACTGAGGTGAGGAATCGCCCGAACCAACGCACGATTCTATCCTACGCTGGCTACGTAGTTTATGGGATTTGAGTTATCTGAACTCTTACCCAAATCGATGCTAAATACTACTCTCAAAACATGCAATAATGCTCATATAATAACAGTGTGAGTAAATACTCAAAACACTTCTCTGAAGTCACAATGAACTTTACTTATCTGACTGAACTGCTCTCTGAAACTGATTATGCTTTTTTTAAAAAAATTTCAAGCTTTTCTAAATACATGTAATGCATTTGGAACTATTCAAGTTCCCTCAAAACTCCTTCTCGATAATAAATGCAAAGTACTTTAACTCACTTGGGACACTCAAGTTTCTTTAAAACTCTTCTTTTACTAATATCTTTGAAATACTTTTACTTTAACTGAAAGCAATGTATAGTATATAGCAATGTAAAACCTTCAACAACTCAATTAGGGTTAATGTGAATATAAGCATGAACAACAATTAAGAAGTAAAATCATATAAGAAATCATACATTCAACGATAGATATTCGAATTCAATAATAATGAATGATAAAGACATCAAATTCAAGAAAAGGATTGAGTTAAACCCTAGGTTAAACTCTTACTGACTGAATTTAGATGTAGGGCGTGAGGACAAACTTAGTCTAACACTATGAGTAGCCTTACATACCTGAAAGAACTAGATTCTTGAAGAAGACGCTCAAAATTCAAGCTTTTCTCCTCTTGAATCCTTGCTCTAAGTCTTGGGAGTAATTATGAGAGGAAAAGGGTCTAATGGTACTGTCAAGGGACTTAATTAGGTGTAAAACTGTCGGGGTTTAGGCTTAGAAAGAGAGGGAAAAGATCAAACTAACCCTTATTAAAAACTGACGAGTGTCGCACACCATTTTCGAACTGATCGAAATAGTTCACAACATAACAATGACTATGCTACTGCTTTTCTTTATTTGAAAAGACGCAAGCTAAATCCAAACTTGTGCACCTTGTTTTGTTTGAAAACACTACATGCTACTGCTTTTCGTACACTGTCACTTACACTTTCTATCGAGTCTTTGACCATACACAATGCACACACTGGTTCACGCGGGGAGTGTCTCACACTCCCCCAAACCTTCTTTTGGATTCCTTAGTTTCAAAGTTGGCACAATAAGATTAGTGTGCCTTCTCGCAAACATTCAATCCACTCTTGAACATGTAGGAAAAATCTTACTCTAGATAGAAGGTCATGATACATATACCTTAGGCGAGACGATCCAAGGCATCGTCTTCGCAATTAGGAAAGCCACCCTTTGTCAAAAGTTGCACCCCTGACGACATATTTTATGTGGAAGTTGTTATGAATGATCCAAACAAAAACATATGAAGGATTTGGAATAAACATACTTATCATACCCCTACCTTTCTTTCAGATGAATATCAACCAAAACCTCCAAAACATTCAGATGGTTGTTTCGGCCCCCCACATCATACAAAAGTGGTGGCAAAACATTCATAGGGCACACGGGGCTGAGATTAGAAGGCATTTAGGTGTATTGTTGTCGCTCATGGGAATTCGAGCCAACAAGATCCCCATTATGCTACTAATGGAGTTTTTGGATCCAAGCACAGTGACCTTTAAGTTTTTGGATTTTGAGATCACTCCAACACTAGAAGAGTTTAGTGATTTTTTGAAATTATCGATAAGAGGAAAAACACCGATATATCCATCAACCATAAGTACAGGAGATTTCCTTGGGCTGCATATCTTGCCATCACTAAGGAATGCAGAAAATGGAAAGGTAAAGTTGAATTATTTTTTCCAAAGATTTGATCGTCTCGAGAGCTTCGATAAACACCGAGACAAATTTGCATGCACTCGTAAGCAATGGATACATATACGACCATGGATATTTGTGATGGCCTTTTGGGGGGCTATGGTCTTCCCAATGAGGTTCCATTCAATAAATATCAATATTTTGTCGATAGTAATGGACCTTTTTGCGGTGCCGCATAACTATTCCTTAGTACATATGATTCGTGCCGAAGTATTTCAATCATTGTCAGCATGCACAAGGGGACATAACTTCTTTGGAGGCTGCAATTTGTTATTACAGATCTGGGCAATAGAGCACTTCTATTGCCGAGAACCACGAATGGACTACACTATAGACGCTCGTAACAAGATTCAGAGCCACAATGATCATCTCAGATTTTGGGACCCCGCCTATGGAAGAGGAAGAGTGGCGCTTGTTCTTGACCAACCTCACAAGAAATTTCGTCCACTAGAAGTATTATTGGACATGAGGTTAGGTTTTTATAAGGACGCGACACCTCTATTTCATTGAGTTGATCGGGCTAGGAGGTATTCAGCCATATGCTCCTCTTCGAGTCTTGCGACAATTTGGAGCTGTCCAAGACATACCGCTATGGGCAAATATGGCGTTACATGAGGATGATCTCATTTTGGTCCCAGCAGCACGGATAAGAAATTTGCAATTGAAATGGGATCATATGATTACAATAAACGCAGGAAATGAAAAATGGTGCACGCGAGAGTATTATGTGTGGCTTACCACTGTGAGCCATTTGGCTCGACCAAGTACAAAGGGGATTGGAGGTGTTGCGGACAACCAGTGGATTAGAAAGGAAATACTGCCTCACGTAGAACTCACAACACCAATGTACAATCAAATAATTCCAGGATCTGTAGATCATTTGATACCAATGATCGAAGAAGATCCAGAGGAGGACCCTGAAGAGGATCCAAGTGAAGATCCAAAAGAGCCCGGATGAGAGTGAGCTCTCAAAATACTTGATGAGAGTGAGCTCTCAAAATACTTTATTCGAGCCCGAGGCTATCAGGCTCTTTTGGATCCTCTTCAAGGTCTTCCTCTGGATCTTCTTCGATCATTTGTACCAAATGATCTATGGATCCTGGAATTATTTGATTGTACATTGGTGTTGTGAGTTCTACGTGAGGGAGTATTTCCTTGCTAACCCAATTAACCCACTGGTTGTCCGTAACACCTCCAATCTCCTTTGTACTTGGTCGAGCCAAATGGCTCACAGTGGTAAGCCACACATAATACTCTGGCGTGCACCATTTTTCATTTCCTGCGTTTATTGTAATCATGTGATCCCATTTCAATTGCAAATTTCTTATCCGTGCTGCTGGGACCAAAATGAGATCATCCTCATGTAACGCCATATTTGCCCATAGCGGTATGTCTTGGACAACCCCAAATTGTCGCAAGACTCGAAGAGGAGCATATGGCTGAATACCTCCTAGCCCGATCAACTCAATGAAATAGAGGTGTCGCGTCCTTATAAAAACCTAACCTCATGTCCAATAATACTTCTAGTGGACGAAATTTCTTGTGAGGTTGGTCAAGAACAAGCGCCACTCTTCCTCTTCCATAGGCGGGGTCCCAAAATCTGAGATGATCATTGTGGCTCTGAATCTTGTTACGAGCGTCTATAGTGTAGTCCATTCGTGGTTCTCGGCAATAGAAGTGCTCTATTGCCCAGATCTGTAATAACAAATTGCAGCCTCCAAAGAAGTTATGTCCCCTTGTGCATGCTGACAATGATTGAAATACTTCGGCACGAATCATATGTACTAAGGAATAGTTATGCGGCACCGCAAAAAGGTCCATTACTATCGACAAAATATTGATATTTATTGAATGGAACCTCATTGGGAAGACCATAGCCCCCCAAAAGGCCATCACAAATATCCATGGTCGTATATGTATCCATTGCTTACGAGTGCATGCAAATTTGTCTCGGTGTTTATCGAAGCTCTCGAGACGATCAAATCTTTGGAAAAAATAATTCAACTTTACCTTTCCATTTTCTGCATTCCTTAGTGATGGCAAGATATGCAGCCCAAGGAAATCTCCTGTACTTATGGTTGATGGATATATCGGTGTTTTTCCTCTTATCGATAATTTCAAAAAATCACTAAACTCTTCTAGTGTTGGAGTGATCTCAAAATCCAAAAACTTAAAGGTCACTGTGCTTGGATCCAAAAACTCCATTAGTAGCATAATGAGGATCTTGTTGGCTCGAATTCCCATTAGCGACAACAATGCACCTAAATGCCTTCTAATCTCAGCCCCGTGTGCCCTATGAATGTTTTGCCACCACTTTTGTATGATGTGGGGGGCCGAAACAACCATTTGAATGTTTGGGAGGTTTTGGTTGATATTCATCTGAAAGAAAGGTAGGGGTATGATAAGTATGTTTATTCCAAATCCGTCATATGTTTTTGTTTGGATCATTCATAACAACTTCCACATAAAATATGTCGTCAGGGGTGCAACCTTTGACAAAGGGTGGCTTTCCTAATTGCGAAGACGATGCCTTGGATCGTCTCGCCTAAGGTATATGTATCATGACCTTCTATCTAGAGTAAGATTTTTCCTACATGTTCAAGAATGGGACTGAATGTTTGCGAGAAGGCACACTAATCTTATTGTGCCAACTCTGAAACTAAGGAATCCAAAAGAAGGTTTGGGGGAGTGTGAGACACTCCCCGCGTGAACCAGTGTGTGCATTGTGTATGGTCAAAGACTCGATAGAAAGTGTAAGTGACAGTGTACGAAAAGCAGCAGTAGCATGTAGTGTTTTCAAACAAAACAAGGTGCACAAGTTTGGATTTAGCTTGCGTCCTTTCAAATAATGAGTAATATAACAAATCACGATTAAATAATTAAAGCAGATAATAGATAAATAATAAATAAATATTCCTTAATTCTAAAACTAAATTTTACTAAGGTTAAAACCTAAAATGCTTAGTACATGAGGTTTCTCCAGCAGAGGCGCCAAGCTGTCGCACCACATTTTTAAATTGGTCGAAATAGTTCACAACATAACAATGGCTATGCCTCTGATTTTGAAAATGTTTAGAGTCGCCACCTAATTTTATGGAAAATATTAGAAAAACCATTTTAAAAAAATGTAAACTTTGTTTTGATCTGCGAAACTGGTGAGATTCTATGTAAGAGTTTTAATTCTTTGAGGGGAAGGTGTTAAGCATCCTAAGAGTCTATCCGAAGAGAGTCCTTAAATTTAGTTTTAAAAAAATGATTAGGGATATTTATTTATTTGTTCGCTTTTGAAAATATTAACAAGAAGAGTTTTTATTAATTTTGAGAAAACGATGAAAATACAAAGTATGTCATATATACGTCTATAATATGAAAGGAGAAAATTTAATAATAATATATTTACTTATATGGTAAAAAAAAATAATATACTTGAAACGTATGAAAATTTGATGTATTGAAATACAGATGTATGTTTAAAATCATATGAATAAATAAGCTTACCTAAATTTATGGTAACTAATATGCATGTCGAGTATTAGAACTGATTACTTTATTTGTAGACACGATATAGAAGATAATAAATAAAGAAGTAAATAAGATAATAGATAAGTGTAGATATATGGATATGTAATATGTCATAAATATAATTTTGGTGTAACTTCTAATAAGATTAGTGATGCCTAAAAATCATTAAGTTTTAAAATATTAAACAACCCAAATATATACAAACAAAAATATTTAAAAGTTGACAGAAAATAAAATTATCTACATTCTCATCTTCTTCGGATCAGCGCCGGCTTATTAATAGAAAGACAAAATATATAAAGTTTTTATCGTTTTTTTGCTCGAGTCAACTTCTATCATTTTCGAAGGGCCTAACTACATCTACCCCTCCTATGTTTATTTGTTATTATAATCCTAGAACTATCTAAAAGAACTAACGTCCTAAAGCGTGCTTATCGACCCAACTTAATATCTAAGAGGCATTGAATATATTATTAGGGTAGGCTTTAGACCAAAGAAAATATAGGTGTCCTAATTAAACACATCGGCAAACAAAATAGATAGGACAAGCAGTTAGCAAATAAAATTTCAGATAAGTTGTAAAGGTCATGATAATTATGTGTTTGCATACAATCAAACGTAGGTATTGCAAATATAAAAACTTGAATAACATGGACGACAAATTTCATTATTTAGACATATGAAGGCAATGTTAATTATTAAGGCGACTATAATAAAAGAAATGCGTGCTTGATAATTTTACTTATTAACTAATAATATTTTATAAAATTCTATTAACATGATTTTAGTTATAGTTAAGAGTGTGCTGAAAATTTATTAAAATACTATAGATATGATTTCTAAATGTTGATATGCTGAAGATTTATTAAAATATAGACATGATTTCAAAAATAGAATAACATGATAAATATTTATTAGAACCCTATGGGCATGACTTCTACAAATAATATTATGAAAAATATTTATGAAGGCCTACAGACATGATATCTATTTAATTGGCATGTTAGAATTATTATACCTATGAACATGATTGTTATATGATGAAATATGCTGAAAATATTGTTAGGTCCCATGAACCTAATAAGATCAAAATATTCTTACCGGTATTATTTTTATATGCTTAAAATAATATTAAATCCTATAAACATGATATCTAGGTGATTAACATGTTGAAAATAGTAATTAATAATATCATAGGCATAATAAATTAAAATTATAAAATCCTATAACCATGGCTTCTAAATAAAGTTTGCATTGGAACATTTATTAAATCCTATAGATATAGCTTCTTTATGCATCAACATGATGAAAACATTTATAGTCTTATAAGCATAATTTAATTCATATAAAATATTCATTAAGTTCTATGGACATGATTTATGTATGTTTATTAAGATGAAAATCTTATAAGCATGATTTTTATACGCTTGCAATATTATTAAATCCTATAGGCATATTTTCTGTATGACATAATGTTCTAAAAATATTTATTAACAAACCTATAGGCATTGTATCTGTTAAAGTAACCTATTAAATTCTAAACATGATTTCTATATAAATTAACATGCTAAAAATATTAAACGAGTCATGTAGATGTAGTTTCAATTAATATGCTGAAAATATTAAGCGTAAACCATGACATATGATTCAATTAACATGCTATAGGCATATTTTCTGTAAGACATAATGTTCTAAAAATATTTATTAACAAACCTATAGGTATTGTATCTATTAAAGTAGCCTATTAAATACTTATTAAATCCTAAACATGATTTTTATATAAATTAACATGCTAAATGAAATAAACGACATCTTAAACTTTCGTTCGCAACTCTTCATATCTTGAAGTTTGAAGTTCAAACCCTGCTAAATCATAAAAAAAACACAAGTAATATACAAATATATATAGGTATATCATGATTATATAATTTTACTACAACAAAGCAAACAAACAAAGCAAGAACACAATTCAAAATAATAAACCAATATATAAAGGAAGGTGGGGACTAACCTAGATACTTCATATATTTATTTTAACAAGATATAATATGTAAAAACCTAAAGTAAAGACTATACAATAAAAATAAGAAAAAGAAGTACTAACCGGTTAATATGAGTTTTATTAATATGCCAACGGAAAGCGATAGCAATATCCGAGATCCAAACAAGTCGAAGTAGCAAAGAGGCAAAAGAAAGAACTTAAAAGCAATAAGTATTTTGTTAAAAGCTTTCCTGTGTTCTAATGCATATGAGGTATTAAAAGAGAAAGTGAAATTAAGGTTTCTTCTTTTCTTCTCTTCTGTGTTTGTTCTTGTGATTTTTTTCTGTTCTTGTGTATGTCTTATACTGATAACTCATGGGTGAAGGGCAATGAAGTCAATCAATACAACTGGCCAGATTTTAAATTCAAACCAAATAAATCATAAACCATTTCAAAGAAAATGACAAGATTTTCAAAATTTTGTCAAAAGCAAATCAAACCACCTCTGCTTTTCTAGATTTGATCCAAATTTTATTCAAAAAGGATGTATCAAAAGTCAAAAGTTATGGCCAGGGGGACCCACTATCAATAGTGGTAAAGAAATTATTACTTATCAACTTATGTCATAATTAAGCTAAATACACATATTCTTAATAAGACCAAGATTTGTTAAGAGAAGATAATACTAATGAAACTTTTATAATAACAAACCCAACAATTAATCAAAATATATGGCCATACATGGATAATTAACGTAGACATGTTCGAATTTTTCCAAAATCAACAAATTATCTTAAAATAACAACGATTTATCTCATACATGAATCAGTGAACAAACAAGCCAGAAAACAAAATTAATAGCTTTTGCAAGATTGGTCATAAGCTATAACAGAAGATCATAAGCAAATTTATGCATATTGCAAATCTCCAAACTAAGTTAAAAGAAATGAAAAGTTTAAACAACCGACTTAAAGAAAAGGTGCCAAGATGAACACGGAATCTTGGAGTTACACCCAAAATCAAGCCAAACATTTGAGCATAATAGCAATTACTGTAAAATCTCCATAGTTATATATGTAGGTGATTTAAACACAAGAACATGAATATGGACATAACCACAACATAATATGCTCGGTAATCTTAATCGATTAAGAACGAACAAACATCTTTGAATCTCGAATTTAACAAATTATTTGAAGCAAAAATAAAAAACTAAAAGTGATGAAGTAACACGTGAACAATATGGATCAAGCAAGAGAATAAGAATAATAGACAAAGTAATCAATAAGCCCAACATTTGTTATGAAAATAAAAATCTGTAAATGAAGTCTAATATGAGAAGATCTAAATCTTCCGAGCAAGAAACTTATTGAGAATATCGAACACAAAATATAATCAGCCCAACATGTACACAATAATCATAAAATTAGAATGAACTTTCAGATCTATTCATAAAGGAACAAAATACATAATAATTAAGGGTCAAACGGGACCATACCAAGAAGATCCGTCTTTGATCTCTCATTTTGTCAGTCAAGTAGCGGCGTTCTTAATCATCGTCACTGGCCGGAGATGCTGGTCGGCGTTCGGTTGGAGCATCGATGCTCTTCGAAGACGAGCGCTCCAGTGTCACGACTGTTCCGTTTGGAGCTGTTGTTCGCCTTAGTTCGCGGCTGATTGCTCGAGCTCGTAGTTGGTAGCTGATTTGCAGAGCTTGGTCGTTGGTTGTTGCCGCCGCTGGTTGGAGCTGGAGGTCGCTGCTGCTGGAGGTTGTTGTCCGCCGTTGCAGCTGTTGATGCTGCTTCCAGTTGCTGTCGTTGCTGCAGGTTGAAGAGCTGCTGCCGGTGGGGCTGCTGATGTTGCTGCTCGTGCTGGCTGTCGATGTTGCTGGCGGTTGTTTGACATGGCTGCTGGTTGCAGCGGCGAGAATGGAGTCGTTTGGTGGTGTTGCGGTGGTGGTGAGGGTGTAGAGAGCGTGAGATGTGGCGGCTTGAGGTGTGGCGGCGTTGTTGTCTTCTCTTCTCTTTGGACAAGATGAAGAGTGGAGAGAGAGAGGGTTAGGTTGAGAGTGAGTCTTTCCTCTTTTGGAAGAGGAAGAATAAGATTAGTTTGGGGTTTAGGGGTGTGAAAAAAATAAGAATGAATGGGAGCCGTTTGATCAATCAAACAAACGGATGAGATTGAAATTGAGATTAAAAATAGATTATATTGAATTTGATTAGGGCTATAATTATAATTAATTGTCAAATAAATTGTCATCTAATTAATTACCAAATATATGTTGAATAAGTAAAACCATAAATTTTATCAAGTAATAATATTATATAATATAAAGTAAATATGCGCGTACATACAATATATATATATAATGCCCACATTTATATAATACGTACTAAAAATAGATGTGTAATATATATATTAACCTAAACAAGTAAAAATATATAATAACCTTAAATAATAACCCTTTTATATACATATGTACATAAGACGTATTAAAATAGATATGTAATACGTATATATTAATATGAATAAGTAAATTATAAAATAAACTCAGTTAAGTAATATTTTTTTTATATAAAGAAAATACACATATATGTAATATATACTAAATATACACGTAAACTATTTGAACGTATTGAGCTTATTATTAAAAAAATAATTAAATAATAAAGATAATGGTAATAATATTAATAAATAGCAAAAATATTATAAATTACGAATGTCAAAATATACAATTGATGTGTAAAACTAAATATAAATTTATTTATTTAATAAGAAAATAAATTTTTTTAAAAAATAATTGTCTATTAAGATAACAATCCGAAAAGTAATTATGAGTCGGTCAAAATTGGGTGTCAACAACGAGGTCACCTACGGGGGCCATCTACGGTCAGTAGAAACTTCTACGGGCCATAGAAGCCACTCGTGGAAGCTGACTGAAAACCAGGGGTCTCTGAAGTTTGGGTTTACGAAACTACTTCTACGGGTCGTACAAGGGTGGTCGAATATTTTGGGGTGTTACATTCACCCTCATCCTCATCATCATTCATATTTTCATTATTTGTAGTAGTCCATCTAACTTCATCACCAATCTCCACATGCCTATGCTAGTGTGTTCTCACTAGATAAATTAACCACCTTTTCATAATTCTGATGTATTTTTTTGTGGACATGTCTTTGATGTCTGCAGTGTGGTCTTGGTGATGCTTTCTGTTGCAGTACATGCCCTTATAAGGGTCTTCCTCCATTCAAACTTGGTGAAAAGGTACATTTCAAACACAAGCTACTTTTGACGTTGCGTTATACATGAATAAGTATCCATTAATATATATATTGCTAGAGGAAAAGATTGCAGCATACATGAAGGCAACAATTACTAACATTTTATAGTAATGACGTCAATGTTCATTGTGAACATTGTTTTACCAAAATTTGATTATGTTGGATATACAAGATGAATGGAGCGAAAAAATAAAATAAAAAACGCATGTACTGTATGCACTTTAACCTTGAGAACATGTGGATGAGGCCATGACACTTGATGAGGTGCTTCACTGAGGGATGATTCTCTGGGAGCCCTAATCCGTGGTTGATTTCATTAATTATGTTCTTATTTGTATTGTGATGGGCGAAAATCTGACGCTACTCTCTCTCTCTCCTTTGGCAGGTAGCACTTTCTGGGAACTTTCTTGACGCTGACCGTTCTGATGATAACAGTCAATATCCGATTGCAGCAACCGTTATACTTAAGGTCAAAGATTTGCTACGTTTTCTTTTGGTTGACATGATATAAGTGAATATGTAATATGTACTCTTGCCGAAGAGAGGGAAACAACAGTGAGCCATGAGTTGCTGTTAGATCGTTTAGAATTGATAGAAAAGAAGTGGATTTACATGACAGAATGCAAAGGATTGGAAATGTGCTTGAGGCCAATGTGTCAAACAATTAAAGTTTTTATTGTTGTTTCTAGTAGAAGGAACAGGTGTTTTTTTTTTTTTTTGGGGGGGGGGGGGGGCCTTGCTTTTCCTTATTATATTGAGAACAATGCAATGTCTTAAGTCTGAAGGAGAAGATTGTTTATACAATCAAGATTATTTTTTTTCCATTATCGGTTATTAGTTTTATTTTGACTACTTTTGTGGAGCTAATTTTTGAGTACCCTCCCCTCATTTTGTATTTACTTTATTATTTAATAATTATATTTTATCTTTTATTCTACCTTTTTATAGTAGTTCTACCTCGTATCATATTTTTCTTATACGTGTTTCTTTTACATTACTGATGTGTTTATTGATGTGTGACATTATGTAACGATGAGAAATGGTACAATCTATCTAATTATTGTATTTATCAAAACAATACTGTATGTTTCTGAAATTCTTTTCATGAATCATGTTTGGACATAAAATTGTTACAATTTTTGGAGATTCAACTTGAATATTTTTTCAAATTGTATGAAGTCCCAAATACAATTCTATATTTTTTTGAATATTTTTAATTCCCCACCCCGTCAAATTTTACATTTTGTATGTTCAAATAAACTCCCTATTGACCTAATTTATGGGACTATTCCGAGTAGTATTGTAGAGATTAAAAAAACAACAAACAATCACAACTCAATTT